>NW_023606918.1:0-60001 GCF_013339745.2 Dermacentor silvarum | reverse complement strand
CGACATTTTATTTACCGAGCAAGCCTTTTGGCAGAGCTGCCTCTTTTACTCAACTGTGCAGTGTGTTACTGCAACTTGTATGGCTTCCAGTGGTGTTGTAGCAGGTATCACAGGCACTGACATCATGGTTCCCCAGCTGCACTGCTGTGTACAGTGGCGTAGCCAGGGAGAAGCCCACCAGGCCACCCCCCCCCCCCCCCCCAAATTTCTGTGTTAGTACACCACCTGCCCAGCCCCCTTCTGCCCCCTTACCCTCCCCGTCTTCGGTCAATTGCGTGTCCCCCAACCTCAGGAAAAAAAATGCCGGCGACAAACGCAGTTAAACCCGACTATAACAAACTGTTTATAGCAAAATGTGCTCTATATCGAATGCTGAAATCTTTTCAGGGAAATTAATCCAAAATAAATGTCTCAAAACGATTTGGACATTGTGTATATAGTAAAACTGTGATGCTTAAAACATAAGCTATAAGACCACATGAGCATAATGTGTTTTCTTTATTTTTTGACAATGTGGCTTAGCACACTCTTCAGCATGTTTGCACGACGCTGGAGAGGGTTCGACACGACGCAATACCTGACAGAGAGCGAGATCCTATAGGGATACTGCGTTACTTAGACGCACTTAACGTAAATTCAGGTCATCATGGGTAGTTTCAGCACTTTCGCGTACCCCTGTTCTATCCATGTATAACGAACTCGTAATAAATGTCAGTTAGGTACCCCGCCTAGGAGATGTCAAATTAGTTGGTAGCCGAAAGTACTTTTAACGCATGAGCCAGTTCGTTATAACCAGTTTTCAATATGAGTGTAAAGTAATGAAAGTCAAGCACGCCTATTAAAAGGCAACCCGTGCGCAGTTATCTCCGCATTCATTTGTGTGCACTGTGCAATTATATCATTTTTTTGCGATCATGTCTTCTAGCTTGTCTCCAAAGAGAGTTCCAGTTTTTCAGTTCGTTTTTTTCGCAACATTAATTTATCTTCGTTATATTGATCAACATTTTTTACGACATCAGGGGGAAAAAAAGGTGTATCTACTAGAAATGAGAGCTTTTCGTGGTTCTTTATATCTAGTATCCTTCTTTTTTCTCGTGTGTTGTCCTACTTAAGGATCTTTTTCGATGGCGGACGCTCCGACAGGTCAGCATCGCCTGCATAGTTTTAGATGTTTTGAACGCCATCAATATCTATGTGTCCTCCCGGTAGACAGAGCCTGACCTTCTCGAATTTGTGACACATAAGTTATTAAACTCGCGCCACAACAAAGTCCTCTTCCGAGCAGTGACATGCGAGTGAACTTTCTCCGTACCAGATGTCTTGGCTCACACTTCTAAAAAGCAATTTCCTAATGGCAGTGTGAGAATATCTCAGAAGAAATGTCGCGATCAGAGCCTACGTTCGTCTATAGCACGGGTGCGCAGAAGAGGAAGTGGACAGCAAGCGATATGATAGCTCTCACTTTTTTCTTAAGCCTTCCTCTGTCTTCCGGTGCTCGTAAGTCCTTATGCAACTGCAAATATACGTTCACATCATCTAGTTACATTCAGCGCGTGTCTCGTGTTTTAACAGGGTATCCGCTTTCTCCTTATTAAACCTCGAATGCAGGAAAAGAATATTTCGTGTACCCTAAAATTGCGGAAGAGCGGTCGACTACAAGCAATCTCGTTGTTCGGCTTAACGAAGATATCACTCTGAACCTTCAAAAAAGTGAAGTACTGGCGGAAAACCTTCTATTTGTTACTGCCACGCAAGACGGACATGAAATTGAAACAGTAAGTAAAGAAAAAGTGACTGTTTCCAGCATGTTCCTGAAAGCATTTACTTATGCTGGCAAGCGCACCGCTATATGATTGAGCCACGCAAGACGGACATGAAATTGAAACAGTAAGTAAAGAAAAAGTGACTGTTTCCAGCATGTTCCTGAAAGCATTTACTTATGCTGCAAGCGCACCGCTATATGATTGAGTGCAAATATCAGGAAATAAACTTTCAGGTTCACTAGTCTCACAAAAGAACAAGAGTTCGCGATTGGTAGCGGGCTCTTGAAGCAATGAAGGAGAGAGAGAGAGAGAAAAGCTCGTGAGTTTAACGGGGTTGCACCTGGTTTGCTGCCCTAAAGTATGCTAAAATATGCGCTGCCTTTTTATCTATCAAGGAACTCGGATCGTGACAAGAAAACATCCAGACATGTAATGCTATGTTCGACCGCGTATGACAAGCGCTTTCAATTCATAAGCGGCAGCGTACCGATATTCGTAAAATACGCAAAAACTTTGCTGTGACAATGCTAACCAATCGGGGTAAAAACTTGGAGGAAAAGACGGAAACGTGAATTAAAAAATGCGCAGTGAGCGATTAATAAGAACAGGTAATGCTTAGCGTAAAGGCACAAAAGGACGGTCGTGTGGTTAAGTAGCAGGGACAAGAAGATGATATTTTATAGTAAACTTTTTCGATTCAATTTGATTGTTGCATTTGTGGTATATATATATAAGACATGTTATGAAGAAAAAGAACCCACAGCTAGAAAGTGCAGTGAGACCTCTTGTTTTTAGTTGCATAAGCATAAAATATTAAAAAGGTGTCAGTTGTGATTCGATATTTCATTTAAGATAAAAGAGTGGAGCGGGGTTGGTCAAGAATGCGTTGAAATAATAGCCGGCGTGTGTGAGAGCAACACAATAATACAGTAACATAATGGAAGCGAAACGCTGTCTGATGTGGCAGATGATTAAGTGGTGTAGTGACATAGGAAAGCTGCCGGCACACAATAGGTTCAGCTGGCGAAAGACAGATAAAACTAAAGCTCTCTGGTGGAAGCTGTACTAGCATACCATTTATTTGCAGCGTTTCCATAGGCGTTTGAACCTTCACTTAACGTTGATTCCCACAAGTTCGCCCTAACTTTTGCAGTGAGCGGGAGTATGGCTGATGGTAATGATTACGAACCTAAAAAAACTCAGTTATCTAACCTTGTGTAAGCGAGACTTTGCGACAATAGTTCTTGCGACCTGAAAATACTTGGGAACTTAGAAATGTAAGACATTAGTAACTTGTGAATGACGAGTATTGTCATCTTCAAATGTATCTGTGTCTGAGCCTGCGGCCGCATATGCGGTCCTTCTTTCAGGATTTTCTACTGTGCTGATTGTGTGTGCCATTTGAATAAGCTGACAGTTCATGAATAAATACTTGTTTAATTACTTTAGTATCAGTCTCCACAGGTTCTGCTCCAATTTTATGAATACGACCATGGCTTTCGGATGAAAAAAAAAATCTTTTTACAGCAAAGCTGTTAGCCTCTAGTTGGTCGGGAATTTTCGGTCATTGCTCATCCATAAACAAACAGCAGCTGGAGGGCTTTGTGTTTGAGTTTTGACGTGATAGAATTTTATTTACTCGTATATTGGAATTACAATCCGATGGCATCATGTCTGCAGGTTGTGCTTCACGTCGCACTTTACGAAGTCCTACTTTGCTTGCGCATAAAAACTTTACCGCCACCTATCTGCCCTTTGCACCTGTCTCACAGCGTGTGCTGCGACCACAGTCGACATTATCGCAAACACTGTCCAAAAAACGGAACCGCCACCTAGCGGGCGCGGGCACTAAGACCTCAAACGGCAGCTGGAAAATGGCTTTGTTTTTCAGTTTCCGCGTAACAAATTTATGTTTTCTCGTATATTCGAGTAACAATCCGAAGCTATCATGTCTGCACCTTGTGTGCAAGCCGTATACCTTAATCATCTTTCTGATGCAATTTATTGTTAAACATTCCTTTAGTTCAATAAGGCACTCGCGCTAGGTGGAGGGTCTAGACTAATGACGATGCATGCTGCACTTAGCACACGCGCATGCGCGTGACGCGTATGTCGCTTGAAGTGGTGGTGCTTGAGTAACGTCGCTTAAAAGCTGCAGACCGCCGCTTTTAGCCCTGTCAACCACGAAACTTGTTTTGGAAATAAAGAATTTGAACTTCGGTTGTGCTTGTATAACGCCGGTAACAGCTTCACCGTACATGCACTTTCACGAGGTGGAATGGAGGCGGAATATTTTTTTAGGTCAATATTTAACACCCCTATTGCTTAATAATTAGAGAACCTAGTGCATAATAGTACGTTCGAATGCTGCAGATAGTGTTCTTTTTTTTCGCTCATTCATGTCTTCATGTCCTGCAGGTGGACATGAATATAGGCTGATGATTATGATGATGATGATTGTTATTTACCTTCCACGCGTTCCTCATATGTTATAGTTGCTTGTAACAGCACTTAGACATTTCTAGGCAGTAAAATGCTGCGGTAAAGAACGTCCACAAGCTCGCAAGCCAAGCAAAAGGCAAACTACCTCCTCACTCATACCCAACTGTTATAAAGAACTTGACCAGTGCTGCCGTTCGGCCTTCTTGGTGTGACGTTCTAAAGAAGTTTTGCACACCTTGACGCATTGCTCACATATATGTCCTTTCCATTTTACATTTGAATATCTGTATGTGCTTGAAGGTTACTTTCGAAATGATTTCTGGCTTCGAAATATCGCCTAACTTCGGCAGGTCAACACAACTTCTATTCAAGAGAAGCTGCATCATGATCTCAAGGAACGATCATCCCTCCTTGTGCAACAAATTGATGGAGCGCTTCACGTTGTAAGTTGTCGAGCATAAAACTTGTAAGCGTTAAGGTTAAAAATGCGTAAAACGCCAACAAGAGGCAATGGTGGCATTCATCTTTTATGTATTCGAAAAAACGCTAGGTTTCGCGTGTTTCATTTTGTCTTCAAAACTTGACAAAACTCATAAAATCGTATTTTGTTTTGAACTGCTGCTAGACTGTTAAAATTAACAGTTGTGAACATTTTAGGCGCCGTGAGTATTACTATAGTCCCGAGAAATAATGCAAAGGTTTAGATAATTTGAGAAGAAATGATTGTAGTGGTACTAACTGCACACATTTATATCGCTTTGATAACGCTTTGACATCGTTCATGCAGTGTGTAGAATTTATATATTGTTAAAGGTAATGTTAATGCTTGTTGTTACCGAAATGTGGCAAAATAGCTACCAGTATTAGCAACATTGGGACGTTAGCAATGGTGATCAAAAATATTTCTCAGGAATTTTATTGAAGAAACTTTAACTCATAACTCATATTGAAGAAACTCCATTCATAAAACTTTAATTTCATGTTTCACCTGCGTAAATTGTGTTCTTTCTGCAACATTTACTGTCAGCTGCTACTGTTATTTTGAGCTGAAGCAAGCCATTATTTTTGCGCTGGTTGTGTTTTTCTTTTTTTTTTTTTACTTCTCTTTGGTAGGAAGGCGTAGTGAATAAAAAACTCAGAATCAAGCCAATACTCGAAGGAGAGCGCTCGGCACAAGGCCACATGCTTCACAGTTTATATGAAGTACAAGAAATAAGCGAAGAGTTGGCGAAGATGGGTGCATACTCGCGGTATTACCCGCGTACACATGGTAAGACGTCAGCGTAACAATAACTAAATTACCAATTAGTGCTAAAACCTTTCTCATAACGAAACATGGCCGTCCCTAAAGACGACAAAATTTGTTACCGTGATGGAAGCATATCATCGGTTGTCTATTTTCATTTCGCTGTGAGAAGCTTTTGCAAAAAAGAAATCGATCAACACAGACATAATGCCCACCTGCTTGGCTTTTATCTAGAAAGCTGCATTATTGCAAATAAGTAAATAGGCATATGAATAAAATAATAAATACATACGTACGTTACTGCCGAGAAGTTCTCAACACCAGGATTCTTAGAACGGTCCATAATTGCGACGCACATTTAACGTATAACAAAAAAAGCATAGGTGCCTCGATCGTGTACAAGCGTCATCACTGCATGTTGTAGTTGAGACGAGCGATGCACTGAGGTTCTGGGTTCGAGACATGACCGGCTTACTCGAACAAGCTTATTTATTCCATTTATTTACCACGGTGTAAACGGGAAGAGGATTGTCGACAATGAGCGCATCTATCCGAATTTACCGGACCGTCTCTGCGCTGTCCCAGTCCCTCGGTGATTCGGTCCCATGCAAAATATAGCCGTGTCTCGCACTATCCTCCTCTCGATAACTGCCTCACTAAGTAATAATTAAGCCAATACGTGATGTCGGTTAAACAAGCGGGCAAAACTGTGCTACCACGTCACCAGCACAAGACGAAATGTTCCAAAATGGCATGACCAACTGCCGCAGAGTCAGTTGTTAGTTTTCAGCAGATGCGGCATAAGTCACCCATAAGTCCTCGTGTTCGGCAAAGCAAGATGGCCTGCGGCTCCCTATGGTTCAAGTGGCTGCTATTACGCCCTGCTCAATCTTATATTCCCATTGCTGACTGCTGATGCAGTTTGACACATCGAAACTAATAAGAAACGGTGCCACGAGGAAAAGTAAATATTGTGTAAAGTTGTAAACGTATATATTGCATAAAATAGTGTATACATCTATGTGCCAATACCCCATAAGCAGTGTACAAGTCACAGGACCACTGTGTGAGAGAGATCATTTGCCTTCTTGCACTGTCATACAAAAACCAATTTCTGTCTAAAATGATTACGGAAATAAAAAAGTCGCAATTTCGCCCTCAAGGCGAAGCATCAATTGCTATAGCAAATTAGTATAGAGCTATGCGGACTAAGGATAGTAGTTCTATCGGCTACAAAAACTGACGTATTCGCTTACTAAATAAATTAACAAACATTGTGTCAGCGCGCACACACGAACATAAATAGATCACACTCAATGACCGCAGACAACCACTGTAAAAACGCTGACGTGAGACAGCGCGGCAGAAGCAGCGAGCAAAGGTTCATGCGGTCGATCGCTTCAAAGGAAACTGAGCGGCGAAAGCATAGCGCATACCAAGGTACGAGCTGTGTGGAGATCGCTTTCAAGATACGGTGCGCGTGACCGACCGCAGCCGCGTAAAGTACAAGTACACAGTTGCTGGCAGAGTAGAAGCCGCGCCCCCTCCCCCCCCCCCCTGCGCTGCCTTCCCGCTTTCATCTTTTCGCCTGGTGGATTAAGTCACCAGTTCCCCTTGCGCCCGGTCGCAAGATACGCAGTTGGTGCCGCAGCTAAACGTCGCATCCCCTCCCTCCCTCCCATCTCCCCACGGCAGACGGGAAACATCGCGTTCGCTCTCCGCCATGCGTTAACTCTGTGAAAGCGCGCGTCCCTCGTGCGCTTTCACTCGCCCATACAGCATATGGCGCGCGGCGATAATTTTATCGCCTTTGGACATTATAAGGAACCTCACGGCGTGAGGTTCCGTATAATGTCCGTGACTTTCGTGATGGCGACGACGATGGCGACGACGATGACAGCGACGCCGAAGCCAGAAATCCGCTTGGGCTGTCAATATAATTGGCAATAAAATACGTAGCAAGGCGCCGCAGACTCCGTGTAACTACAATCAGGTCAGCACACATTAGTTTTCCTAATAATATGGCCGAAATGAAGCAATATTTAAAATTCTAGTTTTACTTTTGCCCATTTTTGCGGGAACGTACAAAAGCTACGAAGATGCGGTTTAAAACTAATGAAGGTACATGAATGAAATTTTGCGTCCTAAATGAAAATTCTCTGAACTCTAATTTATCCAAAATTTAGCTTCCTTGAGTGTGTAGTTACCGGGCTGTTTACACTGGAAGTTTCGATATTTGGCAATCTTCAAAAGCAAATTATCCAAAAAGTAAAAATTCTTAATTATTTTGCTGCGTCTAGGAAACAGATAAATATGTCCTAAAGCTACAGAGCAAGCTGCAATGCAGTAAATGCGGTAGTTCCTTCCAAAATGGTCATAACTGAGACACAGTTCGCAAAAACCATGTATCTCATACTTGTTCTTGAACATTTATTTCTAAATCACATTAATCAATTTCTTTATATTATATATAGTTAGAATCTACAAGAATTAAACTTTTTATGGTATATACGACAACTTTATATCCTAAGTAGAAGAGCCGCCACGGTTGATCCAAAAGTACTGAAAACGGGGGGCTCGTGCCGCCAGAGTGGGACCGCCACCTTAAGAGTATGGGACACATTGAAGATATTATCATTCGCCGAGGAAGTCGAAAATCAAGTGAATTCATATAAGGCTTGTGGTGTCTTTTTTATGATGCTTTTTATACGAGGTGGTCTTTGATGGACTGATGAAGCTATTAATTCTTAGTCTGTATAATTGAGCCACTTAGGTTCGAGACTTCGTGATGCGGCGGTAGATGGATCTTCCTCTTGAAGGCAGCCTAAGCTCCATTCTAGAGCCTCGAGTATACTTTTGGCACTGCAATTAGTGATTTAAAGAAATGCTTCATGCATGGTTTCACTTGGAAGCTCTAGTGTACGAATGGGTTTCACGAACAATGCGTTCCTCGCCATTATGACAGTCAGTTGCTTCCGTGGCGGGAGCGGTGTGCCATGTTGTCGATAAAGACTGCTCCAGGTACGCCACTATGAAACATTTCGTTGCTTTTAATGGTTTGGCTCTCGATCCTAACCACGGAGCATGTCTTTCAAGTGATTGCTGTTATGGTGTTCGTGAAGTATGTACTATACGTGATGCGCAGTCGTATTAGCCACCATGAACAATGCTTTTTCTGGGTGCCTATTTCGCAGAACGGCGAAAGAGGGTAGCAGGTTTTTTCATAGAAAGTGCGCACCTACCTCTTCCTTTTACGAATTATTGCAGCGCCCACATTTGACTAGAACAACTCGCTAGAGCAATAAGGACCTTGATGAAAGCTTCGAAGGCAGTATCCTTCTAGTAACAAGATTGCTGTTTCGTGCAAAATGCAATGTCTACTATAACTCAGTTCGAAGGGAATATTTATGCTTTGAGCCAAGCAGTACAATATTTCTCATGCTGAATTTCTAGACATTCTCTTTGCTCAATATTTATGGACACATACGGCCAACCTCTGCATTGCAAAAGCAGTAGACCCCTTCAACTCAACATAGTTTGCGATATACAAACTGCAAATTTTCACGATTCAGGCATTTCTGAAAAAGAAACTGCAATTTAGGCGAGGCAGCAGCAAGCAGCCGAAACATGCTTAATGAAGTACAGTTAACGCAGCATGCACGATGCGAACGAGCGCGCGCAGCACCCGAGTGAACCGGAGCGAGCGGCGTCCTTGCCGTGACGTCACTCACGAGATGGTACCACTCCAACTTCTCGCCGCTAATATGGCGACGATGGCTACGAGATGCCACCAGAGTAACGCGCGTCGTTAAGGTGCCTCGATGCGCTCGCTCGCTGCCGCGCCGTTCACAGGGGCGCGCGCATCGAGGCACTCTATGCGTCGTCTGTTCACCAAAGCACTGTGTGAGCGGCGGTCTGTCTGCGGCGGCTGCTATGAATCGCGCCCACGCGTCAGCCACGCGCTGCCTCTCGCGATCTCCCGATTAGCGAGACAGTCTTCGCTCCGTTTGGAACGTGCCGCATGATACAGACTATGTATCGCGAAATTATTACACGTATGGAGCTGCGCTCAAATTTTGCATTAGAGAGTCTCGTAAGGGTCGGTGTTTTTTTTTTTTTTTTTTTTTTTTTTTTTTTTTGCTGCCTAAATATTATTCATGGCGGAAGCTGATGCTGTACAAGGAAAAACACGCATGCGAATATGGGTTGGTTTGGTTTCCTTCTATGGATGGCGGGGGGTGTATTCATTTTGAGTGATTCATCAAAAGCGAGATCGAATAAGAAAAGCAATTGATTGATAGTTTTTATTAGAGAACAATGGGAACATTTTGGCAAGGCTATGAGCATGTGCATATGAGCTGTTCGAAAAGATTTGTTTCCTTGTGTCGTACTTCTTTGATTACGCTTTAGTTATAATAAAGGTATACTGACTGACGCAGATGTGCATCCGTTTATTCATGTTTATGCATTCCACCACATTTTTTTCAGCACAGGCGCAATCGCCATATAGGAGAACTCAAGTGATTTATCCTGGAACACGTCACGGTTAGTTTCACGCCTGCAGTGCTTTGCTTATGTAAACGGCGAGATTTGGGGAGCACAAGTTATAGCTTAAATACTCTTGTGTTACTCTGGTAACATTAGCCATCGACAAATTTTGTGTGCCCCCCAGTATCAAGGGCACAGCCAAATCTGCCAGCAAGTTAAAGCAGCTCTCATTCTTTATAGCTCTGATATTTTATTGATTACAATATCCAGCAAGAGCGCAACCAAGGCGTCTGCCTATCGCGCTGGTAGACAAGAGCCCCTTAGCAAGCAGTAAACATTCTGGCCACTTACTAAGGGCACTCACGTGAAAGAACCGTTCTGATTAGAGGCATGTTACGAGGCATGTTACAAATTATGGGCTGCAAGAAATGTATCTTGCTGTGCAACAAATAGCGTCGTCATTTCTGAAAAAAATACATTTTATTGTGTGCCAAATAGCATGGTTTTCCTATTTGTATTGTATAAAAATAGCAATTCTTTAGCGCTTACAAGCAATCATCTAAATGTCCTACAGTTCTAGACGATAGCGTTCACGCTGATCGTAATACCAATGCGTTGTTCAGCTCCCCATATTTCGATGCTTGCTGGCAGTTCCAGATACATGCAAATTTGCGTCGTGCGCGTCACACCAAAACAATGCAAACTTTACACAAACCATTATTAATTCTGTATATATTACATGGTTAAAACGTTTAATGTGCGTTCAATGCATTGGGAATGCTTCAGTGCAGCTCACGCTCACACGTGATCAATCGAGTAATCTATTTCTTGCGTAAACAAACAGGTATGAGCAGCCGCTGGAGACTACTTCACAATCATGTTCGCGAATCCACTTTCCGCTATTACAAGGGACGTATTCTGTGACGATCACTTTCGGCGATACTGTGCAGGTCGAGGCATAATGCAGGTCGAGGCATCTCTCCTTTATGCCTCTCTCACTTTCTGTCACCTTGGCCACGCCTTGGCCATCAGGCGCGCGCTGATTTGCCGGTTGATCATGTAGTTGATCACATAGTGCTCCACCAGCCAGTCAGCGTGCGCCTGACGGCCGAGGCGTAGCCAAGGCCATAGAATCGCCGAAGTGGATCGTCGCAGAATACGTCGATCCCCTGGCTACAACAGAAAAGAGCGAGATATATTTTATTGGATGAAAGGCACAGAGGTCGTCCTAAGCTAGTCTGATCTATAGCCTGCGATTCAGCACAGGAAGAAGAGGAGAAAGGGAAGAAAAGCAGAGATGAATGATAATGATGATGGCAGATCAGAGGGATCCCAGATGATCGATCTTGCAGCACTGCTAATGGCACGGGCCGACATCGATGTTGTGGAAATGTTCAAGAACATCACTCAATTAAGGCACATCAATAAACTAATGCATGTACAATAGACGTAAAAGGTACACAGTGCGAGGTTCCCACGAAAAAGTTCAATTTCCGAGCAGTTTGTCCTGGCAGCCTGTGAAAGCGTACGATCCTACGTCGTTTTATAGGACGTAGCTAGAGGTGCCACGCCTGTGCTTAGTCATGCGGTTTCCAAAAAGTTGGCATCTATGGCAAGCAAGATAAACTACTGTGGAATAAAGAAGAAAAGTTATGAAATGTCGGTTTGTGGTGGCAAACCACCTTGTTTCAGAGATATATGTATTACAGTCGAACCCCAATATGTCGAATATGATGGGGATCACAAAAAGTTTCATATATAGGTAGTTCGATATATGACATGAAGATTTTAAACAAAAAGTTGCAAGGGGACTTTGCAGCTGTTCGTTATACACAACAATTCGTTATATGGCGGTTCGATATATCCGGATTTGACTGTAATAATAAAATAATAATAATAATAATAATAATAATAATAATAATAATAATAATAATAATAATAATAATAATAATAATAATAATAATAATAATAACAATTTCTATTTAACCCTAAAATACACCACAATGGGACTAATTATTTAACACAGTTGTTAACATAGATGTACCAATAGCTCAGCATATCGTAGTTCCCTACAGGGTATCGAGGGATAACATACGTTCTGGAAACTTATTCTGCGTACAACCTAACGGGGCATATATGTCTTAAGAATACAGATTCAGAATAAAATTAAGCAAGTGTTACGTTTGTAAAACTTCAAGGCGAAATCCTGATTGCACACTTGCACACTTTTTGTCACAATTAAGATACGTTTATGAATAATTTGGAATTGGAATCAGCTAGCGCAAGACAGGGGTAATTGGAGATCGCAGGGAGAGGCCTTCGTCCTGCAGTGGACATAAAATGATGATGATGATGATAATGATGATGATGATGATGCATTGTGGCAAATGTCCATCTCAGCGCACAACAGAACTGACCGAAATCGCCGCAACTACTGGTAGTGGGCCGTCAGTGCCTTCGCAGCGGGAGGGGCGGTATGGGAACGCTGCCATGATGACCGGACGTAGCCAGCGGTGGACGAAGACGACGAACGCGCGAGCAGTGGCACGAGCACGTCCCTGTGACCACGTGACCTGTGCAATCAGGCAGGCACTAGGCACAGCCTTAGTAGGCCAGAACCGCGTAACAGCCATGGCTTCAAAATAAATTTTAAAGAGACAGCCATGGCTTCGGGGAAGCGTGCTCGTCTCGCATCCCGCAAGCCTGTGCTCGATTTCCACCTAGACCGAAATGTAAGAAATTTTCTTTTCAGAGCCACTAATTTACTTTGCTTACCGAACCTCGCTGAGAAATATGACGTCAAGCCAAGCATTTTTTGACTTGGTATTTCTCTTTGTCGCGTCGGCCCTTTTTTGTCACGGCCCAGTTTCGCCAAGGTCATCGCCAAGGCCACCGCCAAGGTCACCGCCAAGGGCACCGCCAACTAAGGCACCTAAGGCTTTCGCCTTGATTGAGTGACGTCGCTTGTGCGTGTATTGCTTGGGATGTGAGCCGACCAGGTTCATAAGAAAGCACTCAATGCGCATAAGAACGTCGCAGTCCCAAACATATCATTCTGTCTCCTCTTAGTCTTCCAGAATGCGACATCTACAACGACCACCAGACGACCAGTGTCATCATTTGTGGTTGAAGTTCACATAATATCTGACGAAGAGCACAGCGCACATTTTAAATCGAAAATGGAATTGATCACTTACTTAGGAATCATGCTAAACGCGGTAAGATTTGGTTCCTCTCTTTCTCAAGTTGCAGTATTTCAGTGTTCCTATATCGTTTTTATTTATTTGACGTAAGCGACTGAAGGTTATTAAGCGCAATGGTCCTTATTCCTTCTTCTTACCTATTCTTTTTATTGCGATAGAAATTATGCACACTTCAAGCGCATTTCTGCCGTGGCCATCGCCAGGGTCGTGGTCGTCGCTGTCAGGTTCCGTATAAAGTCCAAACACGGTAACATCGTCGCCGCGCGCCGTACGCTGTATGTGCGAGCGAAAGCTGCGAGGGTCAGCAGACGATTGAGGCTCAATCTCGCGCACGCGAAGGAAAAGGCGGGGCAGAAGCGCGCTTATGTCACACGCGAGGAACGGTAGGGGAGGGGGGGTTACTCCGGCGCCGGCCGCGCGGCTGCCGCATCTTGAAAGCGATCTGCGACATGGAAAAAGTGCGCGCCCGCGCGGGCCTCATCTTCAAAGCGATCTGCGATGTGGACAAAGTGCGACTAGTGACGTTAGCTTCGTATCCGCTGTGCTTTCGACGTTTAGTTCGCGGTGAAGTGAGAGACGGCACGAAGGTAAATTCGCTCGCTGCTGTCGCCGCGCTTCCTCGCTCCAGTGTTTTGACAGCGAGTTTCAGCTGTGATCAAGCGAGATGTGTTCATGTTTCCATGTCTACGCGTTACACCATGCTTGTTAATTTAGTTAGTAAGCGAATGTTTATAGGGCCGATAAAACTACTATCCTTAGTTCTTATAGTTGTCTACTAATTTGCTATCGCATTCGATGATTCGCCTTTCGGGCGAAACTGCGACATTTTTTTCCACTGTTCGTATAACTTTATTCGTCCTCGTACTTATGGTACTACGCGTCATCTCATTGACTCAGTAAAAATCATAGTAATAGATTTACCCAGCCGGGACTGTACAGTAGGTAATGAGGAAAGCAGTAGTACGTGGATGGTTCTGGATTATATATAACCTCCTGGGGCTTTATGCGAGGCACCCAAAGCACGGTACCCGAGCGTTCTTGCATTCCGCCACCACCGTAATGCGGCCGCCGTGGCCGTGAATCGAACCCAGGACCTCTTGCTAAGCAGCACAACGCCATAGCCACTGAGTCAACGCAGCGAGTTCAGCTGCCCTTTTGTACAGTGGGTGATGGGTGAATGAGTAACGTTTTGTACTGCTTGTCATTTTTGGTGGCAAGGAGCGCTAGCCCCGGGTCGCTTCACACAGTGTTGGCTACCCGCAGCAAAACTGCAGCCACTGTCAAGCCTGCACTGTTCTCACGTTGCTGTACAGCGCAGCCCTTCGGCGGCCATTCCTGCGGCGATCGTCGGCGTCCTACCTCGTAACCGAGCGAACGAGCACAGCGAAAGATGAGAGCAAACGCGGAGTGCAGCCAGGGATCAAAAAAAAAGCGGCGAGAGGAAAGAGAGCGCTAGGATGAGGCTGCAGTGGAACCATGAGGCAGAAAGTGGAGGAGGGTTAGGCGAAAGCGTGAGAAGAAAAGAGTAGTGCCGCACAAGATGTTCTCTGCGGCGATGATGGCTACGAGATGGCGCAAGAGTAGCGCGCGTCGTCTGTATGGAAACGATGCGATGTATGAGCGGAGGTCTGTCTGCGGCGGCTGCTGCGAATCGCGCCCGCGAGTTACCCACGCGCTTCCTCTCGCGATCTCCCAATTAGTGAGGCCGTCGCGCCACGCTTCGCTCCGTTTGCGTTGGGTACCTGGTCATGCTGGGATCGAGGGAAATGAGTTGGTTCATCAACGTGCCCGCGAAATTGACCTCCGGGTGCCCTCGACTCTCTAGCGAAATTCCACGACAGTGGAAGATGCCGCCACATACAAAGAGGAAATAGCTGGACACTACAAGAGCATCAGGAAACACCGCACTATTTACCCCAGTCTCACCCTTCACTCAACACGGAACAAGCACAAGTCCTCCGCAAAGTTTAGACCACGGTGGAAGAAGATAGGTGATCCGACGGCGGCGCGAGGCGCGACCACTTAGTGTGACTCTACGCACGCCGCTGCCGCAAGGGGCAGCACCTGTTCTGGGGGCCACTTTTTCGCTCGCTTTGTTGGCGCTTTTATGGGCACGCGCGGCAGAAGTGCTTTATTTCGATGCATATATGTCGTTAGCCTGCTTAAAACGACTATTTGGTTAGAGGAACGTCCCTTTATATTTCTGCCGACATTCCGATTAACTCCGATGCGGCGAGCAGCGGCAAGCGCAGCGTGCCGTCTACTCGAGCAGACGACGCGTCTCTCTCGTGTTGTAAATGACGGTATTTTGACAGTAAGTGGCATGAAACCTTCTACCTGCTCAGGATTTGGCGTCTGAATAACGAAAATTTGCACATGTTTAGGTATGGGTGTTTAAATGCTGACGGAGGTCGTAAATTATCCACTCTTGTGCCGCTGCTGCAAGGCCTCCTGAACACGTGCTGCCCCTAGCGGCGGCGCTCACTTCCGGTCACACGAAGTGGCCGCTCTCTCGTCTCTCGTCAGAGCACCTATCTTCTTCCACCGTGGTTTAGACTAACACTCTCTTCACCCCCCACTGATGCTCTACAACTTCGGATGGCGTAGCACAAGTCACTGCCCCAACTGTCCGGAGATAAGGGCAGATACAGAACACGTCCTGTACTCATGTAGCACTGACATTACCTCTTCTTTCTCTTACCCTCTCCCTTCTTCCTGGAGTGCTTGGCTTCACTCGTACTCGGCGGATCATCAGCGGGCCTTAGCGGATTAAGAGAGAGAGAGAGAGAGAGAGAAAGGTAAAGGAAAGACAGGGAGGTTAACCAGAGGTTATCTCCGGTTGGCTACCCTGTACCGGGGGAGGGGTAAAGGGATGCGAAAGGAGAGAGAGAGAAAATAAGTGAAAATAAAGAATAAACAAAAAGGAAGGAAACAATAAAATCACACACGCACACAAAACAGAACTGTTTCTGTGGGCACTGTCATGAAGTCCGCGAAGGCGTTCGCGTGTTGCATTGTCTGAACGTTCCGTCCTAAGTAACACAACGCAGAGTCACAATTTGTCATTGAGTCCGGTGTCTTTCAAGTAACGCAGCAGTGCCTTCAGGGCGGCTGGCGCCGTTGTTTGTGTAGGCCAGTTTCCAAGGGTGTTCTTTTCTGTTATTGGGCGTTTGTCCAGTTGATCTATTGTCGCTGAGAGAGCTGCTCTCTGCGGGTTGAAACGAGGGCACTCACAAAGAAGGTGTGCGATTGTTTCGTTACACCCGCAGGATTCACAAAGTGGGCTATTGGCCATTCCGATACGAAAGGAGTACGCATTTGAAAATGCTACTCCAAGCCATAGACGGATTAGAAGTGTGCAGTCCCGTCGTGGAAGGTCGAATGGAATACGAAGCTGTAAATTAGGGTCCAGGGCATGAAGGCGTGCACTTGTGAAATCGGAGGAATTCCATTGCATCAATGTTAGTTCACGCGCAAGCGCGGAAAGTTTTTTCGCTGCGTCGGCTCTCGAAAGAGGAATGGCAACGCAGTTGACACCGTCATGAGCAGATCGGGCCGCTGCGTCCGCTCGATCATTGCCATGTATGCCACAGTGACTAGGCAACCACTGATATAGCGGATTAAGCGCTCTCTACTGGGCCTTAGCGCTGGCCTTAAAGTCTTTTCCTCCTCCTCCTCCATTGGAACGGGCCGCACGAGACAGATTGTCCGCACCAGCCAATATATTGCGAAATGAAAACACGTATACAGCTGCGCTCAAATTTCGCATTAGGGAGTATCGTAATCGTCAGGGAATTTTTGCGTCGTACGTTCGGTCCTAGACATTAGCCTCGAGTGTGCTGTTCTCGTAGGTTTGAGATGTCGGGAGATAATGCACATAAGCTTAGTAAGTCCTCACTATAATTAATACCAGCAACCTGGAACAGCTTATCTTCTAGTCGATGTTTGTCCTTTGCATTAAGAGCTTCCGAACGCCTTACTTGCAGATTGGCCTAAGATATCTTGACATGACGACGCCCACCATTAGATTCAAGCTTGTTGGAGTAACAATGAGTAAGGTAAGTCAAACGAAACAGCAAAACGTTTTTGATTTACATTAGTTTTTTTTTTCGCAGTGATATTTCTTTGTTATGTATCGTGGCTCCTGTTAAACACAAAGAAATTACAATTAATCTCCTTTGACTTTTTACTTCTGCATGATTAGTTTGCTGATTATTGGCACGCATAGTTATTTATCTTTCTGCGGTGACCACTTTTCACCAGCCTACAAAAGTAAAACGTTATCGCTCGGCGCAGGACGCACCTTCATGCATAAGAAGTTTCTCGAATGTTATCGATAGTTCCATCCGTTCTCTGATGTCACCGAACCTTGTGTAATCTGATTGTAGGCGGAGCGCGAATTGTGTAGTACTTTCTGGAAGACACGCACGCACCAGCGATTACCCTGGAACCTTGGACGAGTCACGTGTAAAAACCGACGCGCTTGACCCGCAGACCAGATTTTCGACGATCGCTGACTTTGCTCGCCGCTGTCGTTGCGATTGAGTGTTACTTGTTTTGCTGCGCACAAGTTCGCGCAATAAGGAGTTTGTAACTCACAGTTTAGACCCTCTATCGTTGTTCATCATCACTACAACGTGACAATATTCCTATAACTGTGAATATTCCAGCAAGACGCCCCCAGATGCGCATCACTGCAGAGACTTACGTTATAGATCTTTTTTTCTAGCGCGACGTCAGCATGAGAGTGTTTTGCTTTTTTCTAATGTGCGCAGGACAGAATCTCTAAAACATGCCTTATCAATGGCAGGCGGACGTATTCGCCAGTCTCATTGTAGGGACCTTAGAGGCGTATGAAACGCTCGATAGATTGGAAAAGTATTACAAGGAAGGCAACATTCCAGGAAATCCAGACTTGATATACCTTATGACCAAGTAAGTAACGACGGCAAACATTTTCCCCTTATTTTTCCTTGCACTAACACGGCAGTGCATAATCTTAAGACTACAATATCACTCAGATTCACACAAACTCAAAGCCACTCGTAGGTCCGACTGAGCCTAATCTATTCCGGGTGAGTGTGGATCTGAGTCTATGTGAGTCCAACTAGGTGTGTTCATGGAAAATAAGTGAAAGATAACCAAGTGAGTAATGATGGCAGAAATTTTTATAACGCAGCTCTTTGGCGCCCGTTCCTGCGGCGAGCGTCGGCGTCGGCGTAACAGAGCGAACGAGCACAGCGAAAGATGAAAGCGAATGCGGAGAGCAGCGGGGGATGAAACGCGCGATGAGTAAAGTGGAGAGGAGGGTGCAGCGGAACCCTGATGCGGAAAGCGGGGGAGTGTATGGCGAAAGCGTGAGAAGAAAAACGTTGTGCGGCGACGATGGCTACGAGATGGCGCCAGAGTAGCACGCGTCGTCATGTAGGTCTGTCGGCGGCTGCTACTGTGAATTGCGGCCACGCGTCACCCACGCGGTGGCTCTCGCGCCGCGCGAGACAGATTGTCCACGCCAGCCAATATATCGCGAAATGAGAACACGCATGGTGCCGCGCTCAAATTTCACATTAAGGAGTATAGTAATCGTCTGTGAATGTTTTCTTGCTTTTTACGCTGAAGAGGCCGCGCATTTCATAAGCCGGTAAACTCGCACAGGCGCACACTGACATAGAGCTGCCCGTTAATCTGAGTCATCCTCAACGAGTTCAAGTGAGTGTGAGCTTGAGTTAGTATGGGTGAGTCTACGCAAGTGTGCGCGTGGCACATTCACCAAATAGTAACACCTATGTGCCGTACTGGTGACTTTCCTTCCTCGTGCAGTCTATAAGCAATTCGTGTAACGCTATTTTCTTCACGTTTCTGGGTCATTTCACTCGTTCTTTGCAGCCGAGACATATCCACCATTCAGAGAGGATCTCTCGAGAAGCGCGTAGCAGGTAAGGCTCGTCGCCCTATGCATTGTGAATCGCAGAATAGTGAACTGGGAAAGTAGGAACGGGTTGGTTTCACAGCACTCAAGGGAACTCGCACAAAACAGAGAAATACGCTGTGAGTTCTGTCTGGCAAATGGGTACTCATTTCATGAGCCTAAGTTTCATTGCAAGAGCAATAAAATGAACCACACTTAACTAGTTTGCCCGTTGAAATAACAGTTCGCTTGCATGCAACTTATTTCCACGTTGATGGATTGTTGTATATCTTGTATTGGCATTGGTCAACAGTAATCAAACAAGAGATGTCTCAGCCTGGAGCCATTTTTTTCCGCAAGAGCACTTGTCATCGTCAGTCCTCTTGTCAAAATACTGGCTCCAGAGTGTTGCTCGGCCAGTCTTGACCACATCAAGTCTCCATCTTCGTTTTAACTATAGTTTTTGAATAATATTCTATATTGACCTAGGTCAATATAGAATGCAAATAGCAAATGTTGTTTGTATACTACACTATCAGAGACTAATAATGTGCTCTCTTCGAAACGAGCCACTGACAGCTGCAGTGATGCCCAACGAAACTGAGCAGAAATCTACTCACTCAAAAGGCGGTGGGGCCATCTGGAGTCAGGGAAAGGCGGCTTCTATTTGGGCCATTTATATTGGCGCTCGGAAAGCACGTATGAAGAAGTAAAACAAAATGAGTCTTTCACGTCCATTTCAGGACTCGCAAACGTCGCTGGGGTCTGTACTGATCGCAGAGTGGCCATTGGCGAGGATGTTGCTCTATCCTACCAAGGCGTCTTCGCAATGGCTCACGAGGTTGCCCACTTGTAAGTGATTAACAACGGTTACGTTCCCACAACCTCATCGCGGCGTGCAAACAAAATTTATCAAATTTTCTCACACAGGCTCGGAGCCCGACATGACCCGAGGGTGTCCAATCTGTGCCCGTGGAAAGCTGGATATCTCATGAGTTACGAAGATGGCGGCACTAACAAGTACCGGCTATCATCCTGCAGCATGGCCAGCATAAGGACTACTGTAGCGTAAGCTGCGAAACTAATTGTTTCGAATTTTTGGCACGGAAGTGTTTTATGCCGGGGTCTGCCATGAACTTCCGTTACAGGATGTGACGTTCAGCGTCAACAAGTAAAATATATATTGTTGACAGGGATGGCGCCGCCATCTAGGAGCGGTAAAACGAAGTGCTGTATCATGGCACTAACGAGCGTCGACAGGGAGCGCTACGGCCGTCACAGCGCAGCGGAGGCTCCAACGCGGTATAGCCTGGTGACGGCACTTTCCGCACATGTCTTTCTCGTCGGATTAGCCTGTGGCACCTCGTCGCCTACGGAGTGCAACTTCAACATGCATCAGCAGTACTTACACACCGCATACTGCTGCGCTTGAGATGGCAACACCGAAAACTGCTGCGCTGAGGGGCTCTGAACGGCAATGGCGTCGACGAGCCAATCTCTCTTTGGTCTGGCGATAGACATGCGAGTGAAGCAGAGCGCTTTCGCGTGTTCTCGGCGCACGCTGAGAAATCTGCCAACTCAACTGGCTGCCCAAGACCCTACGCAGTCGGGCCTAAATGCTCGTACTGTCGCCGAAGCAACTCGGTAGCAGGACACCACTCGCCAACAGGACGCCGCCGCGCGCTAAGTAAACCTGCAACATGTTTGCCGGCCCGCAAATCGACCGCCTTTGTTGCAGCGAACCGTGAGTTCACGAAGCAAACGTGCAACAGCTTCTGTGAAGACACATTTCACATTCCTGTTCTACCGATGCCTATGAAACAGGGATAAACGATAACTTTCTTGAAGGAATACTGTTACGAGACGTCCGAATGCTCATTTATTGCTTTAAGTGAAGGTCCTCAATTTCGAAACCCTACAACATGAGCTGGCGGGTCTCAGAGCGCGCTAAATAATTTACCATATGGCAGGTTTTCTATACCGAGTCAGTTTTGGTTTTCGTTTCCCAGGTGATTTACGTGTCCCGACATCATGACACATGTGAAGACGGGGAACTAAGAGCTGTGACGTTGTGGCGTTCACTCAGGCTCGCTTGGTGAACCGCTATGCTGCTACACTGGGCCGCGCAACGACTAGTGGCATAGAAGGCAATCGATGTTCAGAGCGTGGTGCCAGCCAATTATTTCACTAAGCGCTCAAGAGGCTAGGCACACTATTGTCCAGACGCAGTATTTGTTACTGCCGCATCGCCGCAGTGGTTGATATGTAGAATCGTGAACTGGCAATCTTTCGTTCCGGAGTGCGTATTTTCCAGTTCATAAAATTCTGGAAAAGCAGTCCCGGATTCCAACGACGGACACCAGCGACCATCAAAACGGCTTCGGGAGTGAGTCCATAACAGCTGTCGGCGAAGTTCTAAAATTTTAATTTCCATCCGAAAATTGGTTTTTCGGTGACTATAGTTTAACACGAAAACGTTTTATCCAGGGTTTCACGACTGATTTTCAGCAATGGATGTAACGAATGTGATAGTTGCCATCTAGGAGCGGTGAAGCGAAGCACTGCATCGTGACACTAACGAGCGCCGACAGGGAGCGCTTCGGCAGTGGCAGCACAGCGCAGGGTCCAACGCGGTGTAGCCATAGAATAAACAACCAAGTATAGCCTATGGCTGCGGAGCACCTGACCAAGGCGGCGGTCAGACTTGCTACGCGGCAGAGGGTGCTAAGAATCTCTGGGTCAAGGCAGGCCGCCAATGGAAACTGAACCTGGCAACGTTCAACACGCGCACCCTCTCGAGTGAGGCTAGCTTAGCAGGACTATTTGAAGAATTATCAGGCATTTCCTGGGATATTATTGGCCTTAGTGAGGTTAGAAGAACTGGTGAGGCTTACACAGTACTGACTGACAGCCACGTCCTCTGCTACAGAGGTCTTCCAGATAAGAAAGAATCCGGGGTAGGATTTCTAGTGCATAACAACGTAGCGGGCAGCATTGATGAATTCTACAGCATTAATGAAAGGGTAGCAGTCGTCGTAATAAAGCTGAATAGGAGGTACAAAATGAAGGTAGTACAAGCCTATGCCCCAACCTCTAGTCACGATGATGAATAGAACAGTTTTATGAAGATGTTGAACTAGCAATGAGAAAGGTGCAAACTCAGTATACTTTAGTCATGGGCGACTTCAATGCAAAAGTGGGAAAAAAGCAGGTTGGTGAGCAAGCCATTGGTAACTACGGCATCGATTCTAGGAATGCAAGAGGAGAAATGTTAGTAGAATTCGCGGAAAAAAATAGGCTCCGAATAATGAATACCTTCTTCAGGAAGCGCAGCAACAGGAAGTGGACCTGGAAAAGCCCTAATGGAGAAACAAGGAATGAAATAGATTTCATACTCTCTGCCGATCCAAGCATAGTGCAGGATGTAGAAGTGTTAGGGAAGGTTAAGTGCAGTGACCATAGGTTAGTGAGGTCTAGGATTTCTCTCAATTTGAAGAGAGAGAGAGTGAAATTAGTCAAGAGGAAACAGGCCAACCTAGAGGCAGTAAGGGTAAAAGCAGACCAATTCAGGCTGGTGCTCGCAAACAAATATGCAGCTTTCGAACAGGAAGATGAAGATAACATAGAGCTAATGAATGAAACCGTAACTAGGCTGATCTCAGAAGCAGCAATTGAAGTGGGAGGTAAGGCACCAAAGCAACCTATAGGGAAGCTCTCCTAAGAAACAAAGGACCTAATAAAGAAACGACAAAACATGAAAGTGTCCAACTCAAGAGATCAGATAGAATTCGCTGAACTGTCAAAACTGATCAACAAGAAGAAAGTAAGGGATATTCGAAATTATAACGTGGGAAAAATTGAGGAAGCCGTAAAATATGGACGCAGCATGAAATCAGTAAGAAGAAAACTAGGCATAGGACAAGGCAAGATGTATGCACTGAAAGATAAGCATGGTAATATCATCAGCAATTTCGATGACATAGTAAAAGCAGCAGAAGAATTCTATACTGACCTGTACAGTAGCCAAAACAGCCAAGCTTCTTCCATTCGAAATAGGGATGAACCGGATACAGAAGCTCCTTCTATAACTAGCGATGAAGTTAGAAGGGCCTTGAAAGACATGACCAGGGGAAAAAGCGCCTGGAGAAGATGGAATAACAGTAGATTTAATCAAAGATGGAGGAGATATCATGCTTGAAAAGCTTGCGGCCCTTTATACGCAATGCCTCACAACTTCAAGTGTACCAGAGAGCTGGAAGAACGCCAACATTATACTTATCCATAAGAAGGGAGACGTTAAAGAATTGAAGAATTACAGACCCATTAGCTTGCTTTCAGTATTGTATAAAATATTCACCAAGATAATTTCCAATAGAATCAGGACAACACTTGACTTCAGTCAACCAAGAGAACAGGCTGGCTTCAGGAAGGGATATTCTACGATGGACCATATCCATGCCATCAATCAGGTAATCGAGAAATCTGCGGAGTACAATCAACCTCTCTATATGGCTTTCATAGATTATGAAAAGGCATTCGATTCAGTAGAGATATCAGCAGTCATAGAGGCATTGCGTAATCAAGGAGTGGAGGAGGCATACGTGAATATCTTGGCAAATATCTACAACGATTCCACAGCTACCTTGGTTCTCTACAAGAAAAGTAGAAATATACCTATCAAGAAAGGGGTCAGGCAAGGAGACACAATCTCTCCAATGATATTCACTGCATGCTTAGAAGAAGTATTCAAGGTCTTAGAATGGGAAGGATTAGGAGTGAGGATCGATGGCGAATATCTCAGCAACCTTCGGTTTGCAGATGACATTGTCCTATTGAGCAACAATGGAGAGGAATTACTACAAATGATTGAGGACCTTCATCGAGAAAGTGCAAGAATTGGGTTGAAGATGAATATGCAGAAGACAAAGATAATGTTCAATAGCCTGGCAAGGGAACAAGAATTCAGGATCGCCAGTCAGCCTCTAGAATCTGTAAAGGAATATGTTTATCTAGGTCAATTACTCACAGGGGACCCTGATCATGAGAAAGAAATTTACAGAAGAATAAAATTAGCTTGGAGTGCATACGGCAGGCATTGCCAAATCCTGACTGGGAGCTTACCACTGTCGTTGAAAAGAAAAGTGTACAATCATTGCATTCTACCGGTGCTAACATACGGGGCAGAAACTTGGAGGTTAACAAAGAAGCTCGAGAACAAGTTAAGGACCGCACAAAGAGCAATGGAACGAAAAATCCTAGGAGTAACGTTAAGAGACAGGAAGAGAGCGGTGTGGATCAGAGAACAAACGGGGGTAGACGATATTCTAGTTGACATTAAGCGGAAGAAATGGAGCTGGGCAGGCCATGTAATGCGTAGGATGGATAACCGGTGGACCATTAGGGTTACAGAATGGATACCAAGAGAAGGGAAGCGCAGTCGAGGACGGCAGAAAGTCAGGTGGGATGATGAGGTTAGGAAATTTGCAGGCGCAAGTTGGAATACGCTAGCGCAAGACAGGGGTAATTGGAGATCGCAGGGAGAGGCCTTCGTCCTGCAGTGGACATAAATATAGGCTGATGATGATGATGATGATAGCCTAGTGCATAGTTTCATACGATAATTACACAATAATCATGCAATAAAAGTATTATTAAAAAATTGCTGCGGCACAGCTCAGCTGACCCTGGATATGCAAATTGAAAGCTTGGTTTAGCCTGGTTAAGTCTTGGTTTCACTTGGTTAGCCTTTGATTTAGCTGTAATTATTATACTTAGGTATACACTCATCGATATAAGCCAGGTATAAATTATAAACCGACAAGTCCAAGCTCTTCCTTAGTCTCCGACGCTAGCTTCGCGCGCTTGTCTTTCCGGACCCTCTCCAGTGAACCAGTTCGCCGGGCGAAAGACGCGTGTCAGACGCCGCTTGCGGCATGGCCAGACGCCGCTAAGACGTCGCGGGGTGGTCAGACCAGAAAGAAACGCTGCCAGCCAGCTGCGGCGGTTGCTAGGCAACGGCGCAGCTCGGGGTGCTTCAACCGGCCACAGCGAAACGGCGAGAATGCGGCCAGTGTAGCTTTCGCTACAATATTGTCCGACGCAGGATTCGAACACAGGAACTACAGTGTCTAGAATAAGTATATTCTAGGCACTGTACCGGAACTCTGGAAGACAAGCCCAACGTTGAAACCTTGACGCCACGGGCGAACGCCTCGACACGCGGCATAAAACGCCCTTATGAATTTCTCGCGGACCAGTGCATTGGGACGCTTATAGCATTTCGATTTGGCCGCCTCGACAAGCTCGACCGTTGTACTTAGTAGCGATTGTGCGTGTCTGCAGCGTCTTCTGCATTTCGAAAAGTATATAGTGTTCTGAAATTTATGGCAATGAAGGCATATAAAGGGCAATAAGCAAAGGCACAAGAACGTCTAAATTCACAAGCACGAAGATCAGACTAATCCATACACTTATGTGGCCTTATGTAGCCAGTTAGCATCGGATTAGCCTGTGGCGCCTCATAGCCTACGGATTGGGGCTTCAATGTACAGAGGGGTCCACTGTTAAAGGGAACACCGGAGCGCGTGGCGTCTGCTCTGCGCCACCGCCGGCCGGCGGCTGCAACGAGCTTCGCGCAAGCGCAGTGAGCGTAGTGGGCGGTGCTCTTTCGTCGTCTGCTACCGTCTGGTGCCGCGCTTCGGATCGTCGCGGAAAGCAGCTCGCGTGGTTCGTACTTAATAACAGCCACTTTCCTTCCAGCTGGAAGGAAAGTCACGGGATTGATCTATAATCAAACAAATGTCACCCTGCACACCAGCAGCAATGACGCTGCTGTCTTTTGTTCGCCTTCTTGATACATACATAAAGCACTGCCCACTTCAGAAAAGGTTAAGTGTGCACTTCGTTCGCCACTAATCCACGATGGCTCGAGTGCCATGCGATGAAAGGCAGCGTATTGTTCAACTGTGGCAAGGGAAGTACAGACAACGCGCTATTGCAAAACTAGCGCAGAGGCCGCTCAATAAAGTTAATAGAATAGACAGTCGTCAGCGTTTGGGGCTGCATGACAAAGGATGGCCTCGGGCCTCTCGTCAGCTTAGAAGGAAAATTCACGGCCGACAAATACTGCGTTGTCATCGAACAAGTTGCGCTTCCTCATGCTGCAAATGGTGCTTTCCAGCCGCATGACTTCCTCTTCCAGCATGACATGTCCCATGTGCACACTACAAAAAAGCTCGATCACTTCTGCTGCGTCACCAAGTGGAAGTTATGGGCTGGCCACCGCAGTCTCCCGACTTGAACCCTATAGACAACGTTTGGGGTACCATGAAGAAGGCCTTAGCAAGTCAATGCCTGCACGGGCTCTCCGGGGACAGCCTTTGGAGCGCGGTCAAGGCTGAATGGGAGCGTTTGAAGCAAAGTGCCTCATTCTGTGAAGCCTTGTATGCAAGTATTCCTTCTAGAAACAATGCAATGCTTGAGGCAAACGGCGACGCAACCAGATATTGAGCGACGCACGGGTTTTCTTTATTTGTTTTGACGCATGGTTTTCTTGAAGCCCAAGATGACGACAGTTTGTAGGAGCACATTTTACGTCAAGTCCTAATAAAACGGTTATAGCGCTCAGTGTTTTGAAGGCGTACCCAAAAATGCCTACCGTAATCAGAGAGGCACGATTTGTAAACGCAAACAACGTAAAGGTCTAGAACAATTTGGCATGCTGCTAAACTTCAACATCTACTGGTAACTAAAATATCCGCAACTGCGGGAGTTCAACACGTTACGCATGCCAATCCATTTCTCCATCGATCTTACCGCTGTGAATTCTACTGAATGAGCTTCAATGGCGCTTGTGGATTCTTTGTTCAGCATATATACCCACAACAGTGACTCCAATATGCCTTAGCCTGCATGAGATGGCCACTATACACGCAGAAATACTGTCTTTTATTGTTGTGTCCCAAAGAGACAGTCCGCCAATGATTGTCATGTTTTCCTTGCGAGTTCGAACGGCAGAAGTATCTGCGAGGTAATATTTTGCCCCGTCTACTTCTCGTTCAGCCTTGCAACGGCTAGCTATCCGAGTGTGACCATGCAGCCTCCGGCAAACTTTCAGAACGCGTGAACGGGTTGCTTTGCGACGATACGAAGCGCGGCTGCAGACGGTAGCAGACGACGAAATAGCACCGCCCACGTCGCTCACCGCGCCTGCGCGAAACTAGTTCTAGCCGCCGGCCGGCGGTGGCGCAGGGCAGACGCCACGCACTCCGGTGTTCCCTTTAACAGTGGACCCCTCTGTACATCAGACAATGGTTGTGAGGAGCCTCAAGCAAGGCCTATACCAAGGATATTGACACGTATACAAGTTTATCTTTCGCCGATGGCCGCTTTTCCACCGGCTAAGAAATGTTAAACGTTATCGCTCGGCGCAGGACGCGCCTGTATCGGAAGTTTCTAGAACGTTATCGATGCTTCTTTCCGTGCCTGTTTCACCGACGCTTATGTTATCTGATTGTATGAGCGACGCGAATTGTCTAGAACTTTCTGGAAGACACGCGCGTACCAGGGATTATTCTGGACCTTCGATGACTCAGGTATAAAAGCCGACGCGTTTTGCCGCTGATCAGATTTTCGACGATCGCCGACTGTGTTCGCCGCTATCGTTGTGCTTTGAGAGTAGCTGGCTTTTGTGGGCACAGGTTCGCCCAATAAACAACCAGTTTCGTCATACACAGTTTTGCGACTGTTTTATTTACCGTCACTACTACGTGACAGCTGGTGGAGGTGCTAGTTCGTTCATTCATCGAACGCGCCCGCAAAGCCGCGACCCAAGCCCGAAACCGGAGGACGAGACCAACGTCGCCAAGGACCAGCGAGCTAGCCGTAGGCAGCAAGGACTTGTGCCGGAGTTCGGACTTCTTCCCGAAAAGACCACCGCAATCAAGGCCAGTCAACGACCAGAATGGCAGCACCAGCGTCCCCAACTGCTGCAGCAACCTCGGAGCCACCGACTTTTCGTGGATCATCGGCTGAAGACCCTGAAACCTGGCTGGAGACATACGAGAGGACCGCGACGTTCAACAATGGAGCGACGACAACAAGCTGCGCCATGTTTATTTTTCATTGGATAATGCTGCTCGGAGCTGGTTGAGAACAGAGAGACCACCCTGGTGACGTGGGACCTATTTCGTGAGAACTTCGTGAGGCCTTCACAAATGTCGTGCGAAAAGAAAGGGCTGAAGTTTATTAGAAACCAGAGTGCAATTGCCAAACAAGAACATCGCGATCTTCCACGGAGGAGATGACTCGCCTCTTCCGCCACGCCGACCCGATATGTCTGAGGAAAAGAAAGTTCGGTTCTTGATGCGGGGTGTCCAAGAGCAAATATTCGCCGGATTGATGCGCAACCCCGCCCAAGAGTGTCGCCGAATTTCTTTCCGAGGCCACAACGATCGAGAAGACGCTTGAAATGCGCGCCAGGCAATACAAACGCCGTTGCCCTGACCAACTACGCCGATGCTCAAGCACTAGGCGCCGACGACCTGCGCGAGACCATCCGAGCAGTCGTTCGCGAGGAGCTGCAGAAGCTCTTTCCCGGGTCGCAGCCTCAAGTGGAATCTATCGCCGACGTCGTCAAAGAAGAAGTTCAGCGCTCACTTGGAGATCCCGATGTGCAGCCGCAATCGCCACAACCCCAGCCGGAAGCGCTGACCTACGCCGCCGTTGCCCGTCGTCAAGGCCCCCCTTCATGCTCGCGCCAAGGCTCCGTACGCCACAGTTCCGTCGTCCACAAGTGTACTGACGGCGATGCGGCGAGATGTAGCGGCCCGGTGGACGGCGAGCGTGAGGGTCGTCGTGGTTGCCACAGGGCTCCGGCGAGGTAGTCGGCGATGTCACGTGGCCGCTCGCCAAGCTGTGGACGCGGCGCGTTGACGGCGAACCCTCGTAGGCCCATCTCGCGGTATGGGCATCGGCGGTAGACATGGCCGGCTTCCCCGCAGTGATAGCAGAGCGGGCGGTGGTCGGGGGCGCGCCAAATGTCTGTCTTTCTTGGGTAGCTACGCTGGGCGACGGGCCGGCGTGCTGGCGGCGGCGGCGGCGGCGGTGGACGACGGAACTGTGGCGTTACGGCGCCTTGGCGCGAGCGTGAAGGAGGGCCTTGACGACGGGCAACGGCGGCGTAGGTCAGCGCTTCCGGCTGGGGTTGTGGCGATTGCGGCTGCACATCGGAATCTCGAAGTGAGCGCTGAACTTCTTCTTTGACGACGTCGGCAATAGATTCCACTTTGAGGCTACGACCCGGGAAAGAGCTTCTGCAGCTCCTCGCGAACGACTACTCGGATGGTCTCGCGCAGGTCGTCGGCGCCTAAATAAGACCATTGCCGACATGCTGGTAATGTACGTCGACGTCGAACACAAGACGTGGGATGCCATCCTTCCGTACGTGACCTTCGCATACAACACGGCCGTGCAAGAAACGACGCACATGGCGCCGTTCAACCTGGTCTACGGAAGGAACCCGGCAACGACGTTTGACGCCATGCTACCAGACGTCGCTGACGAAGAAAATCTCGATGTTGCCACTTATTTGCAGCGTGCCGAAGAAGGTCGACAGCTCGCCCGCCTGCGCATCAAGAACCAGCAGAGGACCGACAGCCGACACTACAATCTACGACGACGCTACGTCGAGTACCAGCCCGGCGACCGTGTTTGGGTCTGGAGTCCGATACGCCGACGAGGACTTAGCGAGAAACTGTTGCGTCGCTATTTCGGACCATATAATATAATCCGACGTATTGGCGCACTGGACTATGAGGTCGTGCCAGACGGCATTTCGCAATCACAGCGGCGCCGGGCACGACCTGAAGTCATCCACGTGGTGCGTCTTAAGCCTTTCTACGCCCGCTGACTAGCTTATAGGTACTTTGTTACTTTGTTATTTTCTTTCTTTATTACGCGTCGTTTTGTTTTCGCTTTCACGTTTGTTTGTAGCATCGGGACGATGCTATTTAAGGGGAGGGTATTGACACGTATACATGTTTATCTTTCGCCGATGGCCGCTTTCCACCGGCTAAGAAATGTTAAACGTTATCGCTCGGCGCAGGACGCGCCTGTATCGGAAGTTTCTAGAACGTTATCGATGCTTCTTTCCGTTGCCTGTTTTCACCGACGCTTATGTTATCTGATTGTATGAGCGACGCGAATTGTCCAGAACTTTCTGGAAGACACGCGCGTACCAGGGATTATTCTGGAACCTTCGATGACTCAGGTATAAAAGCCGACGCGTTTTGCCGCTGATCAGATTTTCGACGATCGCCGACTGTGTTCGCCGCTATCGTTGTGCTTTGAGTGTAGCTTGCTTTTGTGGGCACAGGTTCGCCCAATAAACAACCAGTTTCGTCATACACAGTTTTGCGACTGTTTTATTTACCGTCACTACTACGTGACAATATGAAGTATGCGCCAATATTAAGGCGCTTCGCGGTTGGTAAACAACACCGAAAGTTCAGATGACCTCACTGCCAACAATGACGTCGCAACGGCCGCACTGCAATTTCTTTTACATAGTATAGGTCAGCCAGACGATTCACAAATTTGTAGTGCCGTATAGCCCCATTGCGCAAAGGAGGAAAGTTAGGTCTTTTGCGCAATTCCGATAAAAGGCCTTGCGTCACTTTCCTAGATGCACCCGCGGTAGGCTATGTTATTGCTCCCGATTTGGATAATCTTCAGCCGAGGACTTTAAAACGACTTACTGAAGCTGAAGAGCAAGAAGTTGTTACAGCAACAACTCTTGAAAGCATGTGGGCACACAGGGCACGTCAGGCATGCTAACTTTAAATGTATATTTTATTCTCCAAATGCAACCCCGTTCCTCCACCTTTCAATAAGCTCGGGAGTACTGGTCATTTTCCCGTTGTGGGAGAACGCAATTATATGAGGAACACGCAAGCAAGCAAACAAGATGTTCTTCACTGTGAGAGAATGTTGCCTTCACAGCAATTGAGTACAGCGCCTATAGCATCGCTGATTTTTGCTGTTTTTTATTTTTCTAAATGTCCAGATGAAATGTTTTTCCCGTATAGCAGTGAGCATTATGTGAACTTCATGCGTATGGGCATAATTCACCCAGAAGAGTTGTCCGCTGACCTGAAGATAAAAGAAATACCTGTGAGAATATTTCAATGACTGGGTTACGGTTCTTAATTTTCACGTTGGCTCGTTTTATACGCTAGCACCTAGCGACATTAGGTTTCTCAAGGGGCACACCGGAAGCCAGCCTGAGGCAACCGGAAGTTGAATTGTCTCCGAAACCGTGAGAATAATAGAAAACCATCTAAATTGAGGTAATCGTTCAAGTTAAGAGCTGTATATAGGATAGACAGAATATAGGAGCATAAGTTTAGTTAAAGTAAGGGCCAATTATTCGTCAGGTCTTTTTCGTCGTTATGATGATTAACTATCATCATCAATGGCTCGAGCGTCGTCTTCTTACACAGCTCGCTCGTTGGCGCATCTCGGCGCAACAGCGCGCTCGTGCCACCGCTCACGCGTTCGTCGTCTTCTTCTATACAGCTGGCTCCTTTGCCGCTCATCATTCCAGCGTAAAATTTCACTTCTCTTCTGCCGTCGTAATGGGGAGGCCGTGTTTACGGGGGTATGAGCCATTGCGTAAGGGGGCATGAGCCATTCATTGTTCGTGTCCTAGCGCGCCGGCGGCGCGCGAGTCAGGACACGTCGCCAGTTGCTCTTCTGGGTGTGGTGGGAGAAGGACGTGCGTTAATCTAAGGTCTAAGGGCTAGCGCCATTAAATACACTTAAAGGGAACATTAAGGTCGCCTAGAGCGTTTTTTCTTCACTTGCTTGTTCACAACAGGCCATTTTTATTCTCTAATGTATGAGAACATCTTTGTTGTAGTGTGGAGGTGTTTACACGTAAGGCTGCTTAAGCATCTCAGACATAGTATATTCATCTCGCATATTACAATACGCAACACGTACGCACAGAACGGCGACCACCGCATGGTCATTTCAAGGCGTTTACCTCACACAGTAAATCGGGAATCAATGGTGGCCGAGAAATATCGATATAAAGAACAGGTCATATATAAAACTATAATCTGTTCATTTATAAAACGTTTTTTCCATTTGCTTACACGTGATTCCTATACACACACATGCGATTTATTTAAAGCTTGAGCACCATTATTCGAAAACTACCTTCGATCATATTCATTTCCAGTCTCCCTCGACACTAGGTGGTGCCCAGTCCCATTTTAAGGTACCTAAGAGTTTATTGTGAGCTTAAGCGGAATTCGTTCACACGTTGGCAAAACTGTGTTGATATATATTACACGACCACTCGAAGTTATGTGCATAAAGTGTCATGTACATCTCAACACCTAAAAAATGGCTAGAATGCAAACCATTCTTTCTATTGCATCCAAGTCGAATAGTGGACCTAAAAATACAAAAATAACTCACAATAGTGACATAACAATTTTTTTGCTTATCCTAAGTAGGATGAAACTACAGCCTGAGAAAAATGAGAAAAAGACAGGCGTGGCCTGTGTCGTGAAGATAGCTGCTAAAATAAATGTGCTTGGACATGTCCACATACACCATTACGATACTTTCATCAGAAGTCTTTAAAGACCAACGCCAGCTATTCTCTAGTATTTTTCTTCTCACCAACAACCAAATGAAATAGTAGCCTCTGTCACATTCCATTAGGAAACATAAAATAGCGTGAAACATCTCAATAAACGTTCTTTCAAAAACGAATAAAAAGCAAAGCTAGGTTTGCTTGATTTTTTTAAACCATGTCCACAGCCAACTATATAACCAAATCTACCTACACAGTGGAATTGTAATAACTAGGTTCCCTAATTTTAGGGACTTGGGAAATCCGCAGCTTTGAAGAATGATGGGCTTTCATGCTAGAACGAACTAAGCAAGAACCATCTTAGTTTTTTTAACACCGCGCGCCGTTGTAGGACCGGGCCTTCGGGCAACTCATTAATACCCACCGTTTACGCACCTACTCTGCAGCCTTTTTCATCTCCCTCCACTTATTGTGCGGGAGCCATACAGTGCGCAATCAACGCAGTCTTAAGGCACTAATTTTCTTCTCAATGCACAAAACAGTTCCCGCGAACTAAGTACACGCCCATCCCTCGTCATTGTTTGAGGCTTTTTCTGCGGGGCATGTTGTTCTGCCCTAAAATGATCGATAGAGTTCTTCATTTTTCTAGCTGGTGTGTGCTTACTTTCTTTTAAGATATCGGCAGGAAGGTGTCATATTAGCAATCTTTTCGCTGAAATCTAAGCGTCTCTACGAATTTCTCGACCCTCTCACATTTGTGAAATGCAGCACCAAAAATGAACCTTATCGAATCAGCAGCCCCTCCCAACCTTGCGCCTTTCTTTGTCTTTTCTTTTCTTTTTTTTCACCTTTTTTCCCAGGGCCTTGAAAAAACAGTTTTAACGGCAGATGTAGCCGCCTGTTATAGCTTCATTAATGCTTCGCACTAGATTGAAAAAAAAAATATGTCAAATAACGCAAAAAAGATCAGATTGCAGATCGTCTAACATTCCAGAAAGTGGAGTAATTTAGGAGTGAGCACAACCCGAAAGACCACTTTTGTAGATATTTTTGTTGGCTGTCATGTTTTTGTTGCACGCTTGACACCATGCCAGTCACGAAAGAAACTCTGCCTCAGACTACCATTACGCTTTCTTCTTCAGGAACCTTGGAAGACGTTGCGATTAGCGCACAGACCTAAAATCAGCCAGATTAGAACACAATATTTTTCTCATAGTAACAGAAAGAAGCATTACGGGATGCATTGCCGGATAGCTTTCCGGCTTCTTCACTGCAGTAAAATAGCAAGAAGATGCTGGAATGTTCAAATAAGTTATGTATGGCGCTTTGTGCCACATTACCAAAGCAGTACTACTCAATCACAGCTCTGATTATAGCAGGCGCCACTTGTCAGTTGTGCCTATACGTATTTTTTTAGCCTATCTCATTATTTTTTTCCTTCACTTTATTCAGTTCTCCGAATTCTCGCGCATGGTGATCTGCGTCAGTGTGCCTAATTAGGTCATCCCGAGACTACAGAATTACGTTCACAGCACGTCCTATGATGATGGAGCAGGCCCACTGCAATCTAGCGTCCTTAATAACACTTTCAATATATAGTTTAAATATTATGCATTTTATGTCAATTCTGCTTCTACACTGAATTGCGAGTGTCACTTCCACATCAAAGAACACCAGGAGCCATCTTAATTGAAAGAGAATATAATGGGCTTGTTTCCAACTAACAACAAGCAACAGTGTACAAAGAGAAACCGCATGAGATTGCAGCGACCAACATTCTAGATTTTCTGCAGTTCAAGTGAAGCAGCGGAGGCCCACCTTCGGCGACAGCACTGTGGGGATTTGAAGGCTGTCGATGCAACACCCTAAGACTTCGCTTATAGTCATCATCATCATCATCATCATCATCATCATCATAATCAGCCTATATTTATGTGCCCTGCAGGACGAAGGCCTCTCCCTGCGATCTCCAATTACCCCTGTCTAGAGCTAGCTGATTCCAACTTGTATTTTCTTCTAATTTGGTTGGTGCTTACTTTCGACTTCGTATAAGCAGTGTTTTTCACGCTTGTAAGAGATTCCTGTGTTCATGTCCACCATATATTGTTGCTGTGCTGCTCAGCGTACACCTCTTTTGTGTATTTTCCTCGACACCGGAACGTCAGTGGTCTGCACAGTTCGGAATTACACATGACTTTTTTTTTCTGCCACTAGTTTCGTGCGTCCACCTTTGATTGGTAAAAGCGAAAGGGCAAAGTGGAATTTCAGGAGGGCTTATATGCTTTCCCTTTGAAAGGCCCTTAAGTGCCCTTCAGTGTGTCATTAAAATATTTAGCCTGCTGTTCATTGCAGTTAGGTTTCACGAGGGAGGAAGTATTCGGCCATGTGTCACATAAAGCAGACTATTAAAAAAATATCCAATTGCCTAAATAATTGCTTTATGGTTAATATTGCAAATTTGGAATAGCAGCGGGTCAGTTTGAACAAATTTTCAGTATGGCACCAGTTTCAAGGCATTCATTCCCAAAATCGGCGACGAAATCCATAGGTGTTCCAGTTACTTACGTGCTTCAATGAACAAAATGGCGGTTTGTTATTAAATCAGTGGAACAGTAGTGCATCTTTATCGAAAGGTTCATGGCGCATACCAACAAACCTGTGAAACCTCTAGAATTCATTCCACGTGGAAGTGCTTTGCAAACTCATTGACTATAATTTGTAGATTGCAATATGTGCAGTAAAGTAAATAATAATGATGTTTTAGTGCATTTTTGTTATTCATCGTATATGCACATTGATGTCCGGCGCTTCGAGTAATCCCGATGGAGGACTACAATTACGTTTATTGCCACAGGCAATTCTTAAAAAATTGGTACGGTAAAAAAAACAACAAGAAAAAAGCCACAAATAAAAAAAGAACAAGCACCGCATATACTGAAATCCCTGACCTCACACTGACGTAGTGGCGCAGGGCATTGCAGCAAACATAAAGAAACAAAAAATTTTGTTCATCCTAGTTTTCGTTATTATTAGTCGATGTATTGGTCTATTTTTAACGCAATTTACGAGTTGGGAGATTAATTTATCAGTAGATACGAATTTGGTTTTCCTATTTAGTGTCCCTTTAACAGAACCAAAGATATGAGATTATTTTGTAAACAGTGAGACGGAACTGTAGCGAATTGTAGTGGTCTGATTAACTTTATATATAATCATGACCATATAAAGCCAACAGACAATGATGCCAAGAAAGCATCGAGGAAATTAGCTGTGGTTGAAATGGAAACTTATAAAATAATAAAAAAAGGGAAATGAAAGTGGACGAACAGATAACGTGTCGCCTGAAAGAGACGAACCCACAACCTTCGTATTACGCGTGCGTTGCACTACCAATTGTGCAACGGCGACGGCTATCAATCTATCCACTAGCTTGTGTATTTATTTTTACTAGACCTAGTTCTGGAGCTGTTAACCAGCGCCACTCAGAATCATGGTGGGTGGATGTGGAACATCCTTTTTTGTATGATGGCGTCAGGTACCACGTGAACTTGGGAGAGCAGGCACGCGGCGAAGAAACCCTCGTATGCTACCACATGACATCAAGGCGACCACATTCGAGACCCTCGCTATATATATAGTCACAAGAAGCTAACTGTTTCTTATGACTGATATAACATAATAAAATAAATGTGCTTTTGTTTTCTGTGATATGTTGCCATTTGTTAACGTTTGCGAAAATGAGGTTACCAGCACCCACTATTTCGCCACATTTTTCAGAGATAAATTTCACAAGTTTTCGCGCTAGTGATAGGCAGATTTCTCGTAAACGCACTGTCATCACAGAAACCGGTCACACGATTCTTGTACTTAGTTAAAAAATGTCACAGTTTCGCCCGAAAGGCGAAGCATCAATTGCGATAGCAAATTAGTAGAAAGCTATTCGGAGTAGGGATAGTAGTTTTATCGGCTGCATAAACTTGGACACATTGGCTTGCTAACTGAATTAACAATCGCGGTGTCAGCGCGCACAAGCAAACATGAATAGATCACACTGAATGACCGCAGCCAACGACTGTCAAAACGCTGGCAGCAAGCGCAGGTTCGCGCGGTCTATCGCTTCAACGGAAACTGAGCGGCGAATACACAGCGCATACAAAGGTCAGAGCCGTGTGGAGATAAGAGACGATGCGGACGACCGGCATCCCCGGGCAAAGCGCAAAGGAGATTTTGTTGGCAGAGGAGAAGCTGCCCCCCCTCCCCCCCCCCCCCTCTTCCCGCTTTGTTGCTTTCGCGTGGGAGATTGAGTGGCAAGATACGCCTTTGGTGCCGGAGCACAGCGCCGCCCCGCCTCCCTCCCATACCCCCACGGTCTTTGGCGCGACCTTCACGTTTCCTTTCCGCCGAGCGTTCGCTCTCCGTGATAGCGCGCGCGGGGGGGGGGGGGGGGGGGGGGGTTTCGCCCTCCGTGATAGCGCGTGTCCCCCGCGTGCTTTCGCTCGCGCAACGGCGCGCGGCGACGATTTTATCGCCCTTGAAATCTATACAGAACCTCACGGCGACGGCGACGAGGACGGCGACGGCAGAAATCCGGTAGAAGTGTCCATATAATTGCAATCGCAATAAAACAGTAGTTGCCATGCCTTTACTGCCAGAGAATACCGTCTCTGAGGTAAATCACTTTGAAGCAGCCTGTAAACCCATTAGTATATTGCAACATAGAAGATATTTCGTCAACGATGCTTCATAAAAGTGCTAAATGCGCAAAATACATCCTCATGAGTAAAATGCGGACTCGGGTTTTCGAAAGGTAAGTCTGCGGACAAGCATAAATTTCCTCATCTCTCATGAACGGCCAGATAGCGTGATAGTGATTACTCATTGTGATGACGTTGCATTACCACTGTCTGTCTCTTTTCGTCGTGGAAAATAGTGCTTCCTGCAGCATGAAATTGGCTGTCCCTCTATTTCCTCTCTAGCGCCTTTTGTCTAATTTCGAATAACTTTCGTTGCTATATGCATGCAAATAACCTGCACAGGTATAGAACGCTGGTTATACGTGCTTTATAATACTTAGCATCCATTTCGAATAACTGATTAGCCGTCTTTCTTTCAGCAAGGCGCAAATCTGACAAGCTCTAATGCGCTTTCATGGTTCCTGCCACTCAAGATAACAAAAGCAAGGAAAAATCGCGCTCAGAAGCTTTTCCTGTTAGAATGCTCTGATACACCTGCTGCTAACATGCATAACGAGTTCGCGCGTCCCACGCGGATATCAGAGACTTCTGCAAACACACCACACGTTATTCGTCTACCTGTTTTAACGCATACGCATTGTTACGGTGCCGCGAGCGCCGTATGATAAGTTACAGCACTTTCGGAACATAGTTTAGCTATGGCGGTATCTTATTTTGCCCAGCGCGAGAAGCCGACCAGGCTTTTAGAGTGCTACCTACCTACCGTATGTCGCAGCGATGGTAATGTAGTACTTCTTCATGAATGGCTTTATGTACCTTTCAAAGCGCTAATACATCACTGACTCAGGGGCGCCAGTGCTGACGGTTGCGAAATACCGAATCCACGTGCACAACAACCAAAGAATTTCGCTCCTCTACACGTGGCTAAACAGAGCAACGGGACACAGCCAGTGCGACAAGACAACGAATTGTTCCGACAGTGCAGTATGTGGTGCCCCCCCCCCCCCCCCTTTATTGTGTCTAGCCGCACGTAGTTACGCACCAACTGGTCCAAATGCATGTCATTCCGAAATACGCTTTCAGTTCAGGCGCTATAGGCATCTCTATAGGCAACCACGTATAAGCATGCAGCAAACGCTAAGCTTAGCAAGCTATACCTGGTCACCCGCTAGAGCTTAGAAGCCCTAAGTGCTCGAGCATTGATCAGATTCGCTGTGAATAACGATCACATGCTCTACATCTGTGTTAACCTGGATACCAGCACATTCCAGAGCAGTGACGAATTATTCTACAACAGTATACGCTCATGGGCGCCGATTATGCCTCACCAGATTCGCGCAAATCTCGCAAGGTGGGACGTTTTTAATAAAACCAGAAATTGTGACGCACCTTACATTTGCGTGAAGGTACAAAGAAAACCCGTGCGGATTTCTTTCTTTCTAAAAAACAAAACGCTTAAGTCAGCCTTGTGCTACTGTCATGTGGATGACAATTTTCACTTTCACGAAACTTTCTCCCCGTTGTAGATTTGCGCAAAGTTCATTTGCCAATGACCATTGTAGTTTACTAGAACCACCAATGCGAACATGAAAAACATTTTTCTCCGTTAGCTTTATGTTTGCTTCTGTTGTAAACACGATATTGTCGCTTTAGAAAGAGTCTGAAGAAACTGAACAAAATTATAAAACAAGTGACTTCGCATAATTCGCTGCAACCTATACCCACTCCCTTGGGAACCAACTGCACAGCTAAATGTTCTCTTTCCGCAGCCGATTCGGGTCATCATCATCATCATCATCATCGGTATCATCCTGTATTTTATGTCCACTGCAGGACGAAGGCCTCTCCCTGCGATCTCTAATTACCCCTGTCTTGCGCTAATGTATTCCAACTTGCGCCTGCAAACTTGACACCACGTAGTCGATTTGGCTACGTGGTCTCATATAGTGAGATATTTGTGGGCTAGAGAGTCAAATTCTTTGGTCAAGTACGTCCGCATTAGCAAACGCACTTGCAGAAAGTTGAGCTAAGCATACACGTCAACAGGAATCCACATTTCAGCCTGTCGACACGGCGCTGCGTAACCCTTACTTTACTGTAGTGAAAGATTGGCGCCTGAATGCGTTCTTTTCTGTATACCGCTGACTGTACTAACCCGTTAATGTATCTTTCATGCATACTGAACGCTCTGTGTTGTATGAACGTTTCTTTCTTCGACCATTGTACACGTTAGTTGTTTTTTTTTTTTCATAGGGCTATTGTAGATCGTGCGATTTTGGTCGAGCGGTCTAATTTGCGCTTCCGACAGCTGGATACATTAAACTGACATTTAATGGTGACCCACGAATAATGGACGCTGGGCGGAATACGATAGCATTCTTCCTCCCGTGTGAATGGGACCCTTCCTGGGGGATGGCGTGTGTCAATATTCATGTCACGTCTCGGTTCGTAGACAAGGAGGGGGATGTTCGTCCTTTGTTTTTTTTAAATATTTTTTTAACTTTTTGCTGTAACCTCGTCGCAGCGCTAACATGTAGCTTATTGAGTGAACATCCTTTAACGTTTACGGCGGCTTGCAAAAAACAAATGCCGTTTATCCTTTTCATGCCATGCAGAATAAGACTTTATGCCGACGTAAAAGGGCAGAACTCCGGTAGTACATTTAAACTAGCAGTTAAAGCCTATGATACCTAGGAAATGACTAATTCAGACAATTCCCAGGCATGTTCGGAGTACTGCAGCTTGCATGCTCTCGATAAGTTTCAGGTTAGTTCGAGACCATCACGACAGTGCTGGAGGATGTAGCGTAGTGGTCCGTGGAATAAATACTGTTCTATGTCTCATGTCAACATGTCCTATGTCAGCATGTTCCATGTCTCAAGCCAACCGTCCCATGTCCTCATGCGCAGAATGCACAAGACGCCCGGAGAGACGAAAGCTTGTGCTTAAGTCGTCAAAAGTGTGGAGTTCGACATATAACAGTCGCATATTAAACCAAAGAACGTATGGCTGTGCACGTAGGGCATTTCACTGCCCTCAATGTTGAGCGCATATACCACGAAATGTCGCGCTTGGTGAAAGCAACAGCTGCACACTTCTCACGCGAAATGACGATACCACAGTCATCCAAATATCGCAACATCACTGAGATCACCGACGTTCGAAGTTCCGACGATTCTAGCGTGGTGCGCAGATGAGGATGTCGTCGGCGCACAGAAAAACATCCACTTCTGATGGGAGAGCAATGGAGATACCTCAAAAACAGATGCTGACGAGGGTACGACTCAAAGCACCACCTTAACACCTTGCGATATCTCACGTTGCGGTGTGCCTCCGTAGGGTGTTGACAAGCAAGCAACCCCCCCCCCCCCCCCCCCCCGTAAGTAATCGCATGGCCATGCGTAAAATCTGCCACGCAGTCGTTTTGCTGGACACTTATTTTCACGCGTGATGTTTGCCGGTTTCCATGTTTGAGTCGCAGGAACAACTCCGAATAAGTTTTGAGCAGGTGACCTTAGGTTACAAACATTCCTTGGCAGCGATATCTTTTGCACAAGCCACAATCCACTTCCCGACAACCTTTCAACATCGCACGCTAGCAGAACCAGAATTGGCATTGCTCTCTATTGATAACATTTCGAAAAATTGAGAAAAAGTCAAAGCCAGCTTCTGCCCTCTTATTTTTTAAATGCGAAGCATTTCTTGGCGAACATTTGCCACTTTGACAGTATCTAAATATCTATCTATCTATCTATCTATCTATCTATCTATCTATCTATCTATCTATCTATCTATCTATCTATCTACCTATCTACCTATCTATCTAACTATCTATCTATCTATCTATCTTTCTATCTATCTATCTATCTATCTATCTATCTATCTATCTAGCCACCTACGTCTTGGTGCTCTTATGGTTGTTTCGTTAACTTGGTAGGTACCAAAATTGGCATAGTATGACAAGAGTATATGACGAACATAAATGATAGGTCATAACATAAATGTATGTAACTAGAATGGGTTCAGACATGGGTACTAAGTGAAGGAAACACTAAAGGATGATGGTGGAAGTCATAGTCATGAGCATGACTCCGCAAAAATGACAATGACTAACCGAAAAATATTAACACTCAAAAACCAGTGAAATTGCTTCGGACGTAGGTACTAAGTGAAGAAAACATAAAAGGAGGATTATAGAAGTCATAATCATGAGCATGACTCAGCAGAAATGACAATGACTCAGCAAAAATTATTAACACTTAAAAACCACTGGAATGGGTTCGGACGTGGACCCTAAGTGAAGGAAACACTAAAGCATGATGGTAGGTTATGAGCATGACTCAGAAAAAATGACAATGACTCAGCGAAAAAACATTAACATTCAAAAACCACTGGAATGGGTTCGGACGTGGGCCCTAAGTGAAGGAAACACTAAAGCATGATGGTAGGTTATGAGCATGACTCAGAAAAAATGACAATGACTCAGCGGAAAAACATTATCATTCAAAAACCACTGGAATGGGTTCGGTCGTGGGCACTAAGTGAAGGAAACACTAAAGGATGATGGTGGAAGTCATAGTCGTAAGCATGACACAGCGAAAATGACAATGACTCAGCGAAAATGGTTAACGCTCAAAAACCGCTAGAAGGGGTTCGGACGTGAGCACTAAGTGAAGAAAACACTAAAGGACGATGGTAGAAGTCATAGTCATGAGCATGACACAGCAAAAATGACTATACGTAAGCGAAAACGATTAACACTCAAAGACAACTGAAATTGGTTTGGACATAAACGATAGGTCATGACATGAATGTTATGACCCCGCAGGGGCGTCTGCGTCAGCAGGCGTTTGGTGTGCTGCGACACCACGGACCCGAGCACACGAGGGTTGGACCCTCCCACGTTTAACCGTGCGTGGCTTAGCCGTGTCCGGGGAAAAGGGGATCCTGGGGGTTGAGCCGATGTTGAGTGCTTGGACCTTTATGGCCCCTCGGCGGAGGCAACACACCCCTTTGGCCTCAGCTTCACGTAGACGGCAACCCCGGGCTGACCCACCCGGGGGAAATCGGTAGTTGCCTTTTCCTATCCCCCTCTCCGATCTTCGTCTTTCTCTCTCACTTGTAGTCTTTCCTGTATCCTCCTCTCTTCCTCTTATTTCCGACTTCGCAGGCAGCAAGGGTTAACCTGGTGTATTCTATCCAACCTAGGATATTTATATTAGGTTATAGTAGCTACGTACAGCTGGCGTCTGCGTCTCCTTCTGGTCTCGTAGCGTCCCCTCGTTGGGCTCGGTGGTGGGCGGCTGGCGTAGCTGCCGAAATCAAATAATTTTTATGGCTAAAACGTCATTCCCCCCACTTTCTGATCGTCCTCTTTTTAAAAGAGGGCGCACCGATGAAACCTTGAAATTATTTGTCCAGCAGAAAGAAACTTTCCCTCGCTTTCATGTTGTGCATTGTCCAAATCCTGAAAAAACCGTGAGAACACTATCTCCTTTCATTGTTGCTAAATGTCTAACTGACACAATAGGGCCTGGATACAAAGTTACTAAGATGGTGAGTGGCGACCTCCTACTCGAGGTTCGTGACATCCAACAACATGGCAAACTGTCGAACCTTGTGGCATTCGGTGATGTCCCCGTCACGGTGACTCCACATCGCTCCATGAATACAGTCCGAGGAGTCGTATCAGATGATGATCTCATAAATTTGACAGAAGAAGAACTTCTCGAGGGATGGAAGGACCAGAACGTTATCAAAGTCCAAAGAATAAAGATCAAGCGTGAAAACAAAGAAATCCCTACCAAGCACCTCATTCTAACCTTTGCATCGAGTACACTGCCAGATTCCCTCGAAACAGGGTACACAAAGACACGGATCCGAGCTTACATCCCTAACCCACGACGATGTTTCAAGTGCCAAAGATTCGGCCATGGCTCGCAAAGCTGCCGAGGCCGACTGACCTGTGCAAAATGCGGTGAATACGAACACAACTCTGACAACTGTAGTGCCACGCTCCACTGTTCAAACTGCGACGGTGGACACGCAGCCTACTCTCGTTCGTGCCCCACGTGGAAAAAAGAAAAGGATATCCTCACAATTAAAGTAAAAGAAAACATCTCATTTCAAGAAGCGCGGAAACGTGTTTCCTTCCTGCATGACGCAGGGTATGCTGGTGCAGCGCGAAAGGGGGCAACGCTGCAGCAGGCTCCGGCATCGGCCCGGCACACAAAAAGTGTGGCCACGGCTGTGCCACCAGCCCCCCAGGCGACAGCAGCCAGCGCCGCTGCGCCGTTTCAGAAGGAGGGCCCATCAACCTCTGGGTTGGTGGCGTCCAAGGCCCTGCTTTTCGAGGCAAGGCCTACCCCAAAACTACCCCGCTCGAATGAGCGGAAGTCCAGCGGCTCCCAGGAGTCGATGGACACAACTCCAAGTCAGACGGCGCAGCTAGCGCCTCGGCAGCGGCGCGATTCTCGCGAACGCTCCAAGACAAACAAACCACGGATTACGGGGCCTGGGAAGGCTTCGTAAGCCAACTTGAATCCTCTTGACACACAGCACAATAACATAAACAATATGGATACACAAATATTACACTGGAATGTGAGAGGTCTTTTGCACAACCTTGATGACATTAAAGAACTACTACACAAATACAATCCAAAGGTGCTGTGTGTTCAGGAGACACACCTAAAACCAACACAATGTAACTTCCTTAGGAAATATGCCATGTTTCGAAAAGATCGAGATGACGCACTCGCCTCATCGGGTGGCGTCGCCATTATAGTGAACAAAGATGTTGCTTGTCAGCAGTTACCGCTCCGAACCCCTCTTGAGGCAGTCGCAGTCCGAGCTGTACTTTTTCAGAAGTTGGTCACCATAAGCTCCCTTTACATCCCTCCGAATTATCAACTTTCCAGATCAGAGTTTTTAAGCTTCATCGCTGAACTTCCCCAACCATATATCATTGTTGGAGACCTAAATGCCCATAGCAGCCTGTGGGGTGACTCTCGCTGTGACGCGAGAGGGCGCCTAATTGAAAACTTTCTTTTCTCCACAGATGCGTGCTTGCTAAATAAAAAAGAGCCCACATTTTACAGCGTGGCACACAATACATACTCATCTATAGATTTAAGCATATCATCAAGTACACTCATGCCATATCTGGAGTGGAACGTCATCAAAAACCCCTATGGGAGTGACCACTTCCCTATCTATTTAACATTAACAAAAAGGGAGGAAAACTATCCTCATGTTCCCCAGTGGAAAATTGACTCTGCCGATTGGAAGCAATACACAGAGCTCACCCGCCTAGCATGGGATGACATCCGTACATTTACCATTGACGACGCAGTGGCATATTTTACAGCATTTATTGTGAATATAGCGTCCATGAGCATCCCAGAAACACAACAAAAGCATTCCAAACGACGAGTTCCCTGGTGGAACGATGACTGTAGGGAAGCACGAAGAAAACAAAATAAGGCTTGGGGCCGCCTTCGTGACTCTCCAACTGCAGAAAATCTTATAAACTTCAAGAAAACAAAGAGTGAGGGTAGAAGAACGCGCCGCCTTGCCAAAAAGGAAAGCTGGCAAAAATACATATCAGGCATAAACTCTTACACAGACGGAAAAAAAGCCTGGAACCGAGTTAACAAATTAAACGGCCGGCAAACTCATCCTCTGCCATTAGTAAACAGTCAGGGTAACACTCTCGAAGACCAGGCTGATTTTCTAGGTGCCCACTTCGAGTACATTTCTAGCTCGGCCCATTACACAGATACATTTCTACGATACCAGCGGCAAGCAGAGCGATTGCCCCTGGATCGGAAAATAACAAATAATGAACCTTACAACCGCCCATTTACCATGGCGGAATTCCAGGCGTCACTGAGTTGCTGTAATAAGACAGCGCCAGGAAGAGACAGAATAGCTTATGACATGATCAAACACTTACACCCTGAAACTCACAAAACACTTCTGTCGCTTTTTAACTCCATATTCTGTGGTGGGTATATCCCGGCTACCTGGAAAGAGGCAATAATTATCCCTATTCTCAAAGAGGGCAAGGACCCGACTTCGGCTAGCAGTTACAGGCCTATAGCCCTAACAAGTTGCCTGTGCAAACTCTGAGAAAATGACTAACCGGCGCCTGATCCATTTTCTTGAAAGTAACAAAATACTAGATCCCTTACAGTGCGGTTTCAGGGAAGGTAGATCCACAACAGACCACCTTGTCCGCATCGAGACAAATATTCGGGATGCCTTCGTGCATAAGCAGTTTTTCTTGTCGGTTTTCTTAGACATGGAGAAAGCATATGACACCACATGGCGTTTTGGTATCCTTCGTGATTTGGCAGGAATGGGCGTCCGAGGCAACTTGCTGAACGTGATCCAAAGTTATCTGTCGAACCGCACATTCCGTGTTCGAGTTGGTAACGTCTTATCTCGTCAATTTACCCAAGAGACTGGTGTACCACAAGGAGGTGTGCTGAGTTGCACTCTATTTGTTGTAAAAATGAATTCTCTCCACAGTGTCATACCACGCACAATGTTTTATTCTGTGTACGTGGATGATGTGCAAATCGGTTACAAATCTTGTAATCTTGCTATCTGCGAGCGACAGGTGCAGCTTCATAATGAAACTTTTGCGCACACAACACGAAACAACAACGAAGAAGTACACAAGGACCAGCGCATATGATGCCAAACCAACTAGCCCGCCTATCCGTTTTTAGGTGCAGCTTGGCCTCAACAAGATTTCAAAGTGGGCGGACCAGAATGGATTTAGACTAAACCCACAAAAAAGCACGTGCGTCCTCTTCTCGAACAAAAGAGGTATGCAACCAGACCCCGTTATTGACCTTAATGGAGAACGGCTATCTGTGAGTCATGAATATAAATTTCTAGGCCTCATCTTAGACTCTAAGTTAACTTTTGTCCCGCACCTGAAGTACCTGAAAACAAAATGCCTGAAGGCTATGAATCTGCTGAAGCTCCTGTCACGCACATCATGGGGAAGCGACAGGAGATGCCTCCTTAGCTTATACAAAAGCCTTGTACGCTCACGCCTTGACTACGGAGCCATAGTTTATAACTCTGCAACACCTAGTGCTTTAAAGATGTTAGACCCCGTTCACCATCTGGGTATTCGGCTTGCTACAGGCGCCTTCAGGACTAGCCCTGTAGAAAGCCTGTATGTGTAGTCGGATGAATGGTCCCTGCATCTCCAAAGAGCGTATTTAAGTCTAACTTACTCCCTGAAGGTAAAGGCAGATGTAGAACACCCATGTCATTCCACTATAAGCGACATATCGGCTGCCAGGTTGTATCAAAACCGACCGTCCGTGAGGACTCCTTTTTCCCTGCGCCTAGAAGCGTCGGCTGAAGAAACAGGCATACTACTTCAAGAGAATGTCTTAACTGCTCCCAGTCGACTTCCACCACCTTGGGAATGGCAGACTATTGAGTGCGATATCTCTTTCATAGAAATCTCCAAGCACGCACCTGAGACTCATATACGTTCACACTTCCTCGAGCTTCAGGCGAAGTACTCGTGTGCAGAATTTTACACAGACGCTTCCAAATCTCCTGCTGGTGTTGCTTACGCAGCTCTGGGACCGTCTTTTTACACATCTGGTGCACTAAATCCGCATACAAGTATTTTTACAGCGGAAGCATACGCTATCCTCTTGGCAATTAAACACATAAAGCTAATGAATGTTACCAAAGCAATTGTGTTCACAGACTCATTGAGCGTCGTTAAAGCAATAATGAGTCTACGAAAACACAAGAATTCAGTTTTTAATGAACTCTACAGCTGGTTATGCTCAGCTTACATGGGCAACCAAGTGGTCATAGTGTGCTGGGTACCTGGCCATAGAGGCATAAAAGGCAATGTAGCTGCAGACGAAAGTGCCACGTCAGTAGCTTTTAAACATACAGATAAAAACATAGCTATCCCTTCCACAGACCTGAAGCCTTTCTTGCGCCATCAGTTGCGGAGATTTTGGCAAAGGCAGTGGGACAGCGTAGTTTCAAACAAGCTACATATGATCAAACCCAGAATAGGGAAATGGATAACAGAGAAAACGGCAAGACACAAAGAAGTGCTTCTCTGCAGGTTAAGAATAGGTCATACCTATGGCACACACTCTTACCTCCTTTCTGGAAGTGATCCTCCAAAATGTGATAGGTGTGGCGACATTCTCACAGTTCTCCATGTTCTTATAGAGTGCCCTGAAATAGAAGCCCAGCGTAAAAAGTACTTTTATCTCGCCTATCGTCAGCAAATCCCTCTTCACCCAGCATTCTTTCTTAACCATGAGCCGCTTTTTGATTTTAGTACAGTCTTAAAATTTTTAGCAGACGTAAACACTTTGCAAATCATCTGGTCAGGGTATCTGTAGCGCAACCTCGTTTTGCAGGTTGCGGCTGCAGTAGAAAAAGTGTTTACAGCACGTGCCTCACAACCCTTGTTTTCAAGGAACCTCCTGAGGCACTAGTGCTATTGTATACGTTTTAGTACATCGTTAATTCGTAACGGAATTGCTATAGTCATAACTCTAATCATTAGTCATTGTCATTATTTTAATACCAATATATTTTACGCAATTTACAGCGTCTTTCTTTTAGGCCCTTTTACAGCCACGTTACATCAACCATTTAACTCATAGACCACTCTATTTATAGTGCAAAGAAAAACTATCACCATTTGTCATGGCGCTCTTTGGCCATATCTGGCCCTTGCGCCAATAAAAACCACATATTATTATGAATGTTATGACATCCGTATCATGTAGGTCATGAAAAAGCTGCCTACGCCTTTGTGCTGCCATGGTCGTTTCGTTAACTCAGTAGGCTTCCCGCAAACTGCTTCGCATAACATCGATTCCCACAGAGCGTGGGATCTGCCGGCTTTCTCTCTTCATGTCATTCCAAACACATCACCTGAAGCAGCAAGCACAGCGTAAAACAGGGTCGACATCTTCAGCTTTCATTCATCTCTTTCTTTCTAACGGAAAGTATATCTTCGATTTACATTTACGCGGATTCGCAAACCGCACTACGCCACAGGTATACAGACAACATGCTTCCCTTGCATACAAATTCCTCCAATTTTGCGGGGTGGCAAGCCAATCGTGCTACTTCAGATGGAAGCGTGCCGATGGTAAACGAAATGATAACACAGAGCATACGACGGACATAAAACACCTCACACAAGACAAGCAGAATTAAAGGCTTTCTGATTCATTCTATAGTATCTCGAAAAAAAATTGTGGTTGATCCCTCTTATATAGGAATCGGTATAGAACACGAAAGTGAAACGTGTCTTCACAGAAGTAGTGTAATGTTTATTGCACATTGATATATAATGTCTATTGGTGTTTTGTGGCTAAAGCGCCCTTAGGCGTTGATGCACCCACGCTGACGCCTGGTGGCACGTCTCCTCCATCACGACTACCAACGTCGATGACCATGAGCAACCGTCGTGCATATGGAAGCTGCACTACGCTGCACACGCTAGCACAACGCGAAAGACGAAGCACGTAACTGACACACTAATACAACGCGCAAGACAAAGCACGTAACTGAATCGTCACCGAGTCAAATCAGCGCGTACAGCGCGTCGTAATTGCAGCCTCCGCGATCAACTTCAGAAACATTTTCAGAGCTAATTGCGGAGTCCACGCTCCGCTGTGCTGAGTACGGTGAACGCCACCTAGTTGGTGTTGGGAGTGCTTGTTGATGTCAGCGTCCCTTCGAATGCTGGCATCGAGGCGTCGTAGTGCTGAGACCACCGAAGCGTTCACTGTCGGTGCGCGTTAGTGTCATAATGCAGTACTTCTCTTTTCTGCTCGTAGGCGGCGGCACCGCCCCGAGCAAGAGCGCGGGTACACGGAGGAGTGTTAGATATATAAGGCGCGTCTGTGTAGCTCTCTGCAAATGCGTTTGTGGCGCAATGGGTTAAACGCTCGGCGATCTATCGTCGCGGACCGAGAGGTCGTGGGTTCGATTTCCAAATTTTGCATGTTTGTGGAACTTTTTCTTCTGGTTTCTTTCTTTGTATTATGTTCTATGACGTATTTCCGTGACGGAAATACGTCAGTGAAGTCTTGGTGGACCCCGGCATAAAACACTTTCGTGTTAAAAAGTTAGAAGCACTTCCGTAACGCAGGATGGACCGACGGCACTAGCCAAGATAACCTATCTACTTTTAATTCGAGAGCATCTAAATTTCCATGTCTTTTTCTCTATCACCACAAATAAGAGTACTTCTGAAGAACTTATTTCATTAAACACTCCCACCCAAAAAGCAACAAAGCGAGTAAGACTTTATAACAATTTGCACTAGAGCACTGCAAGGGCTCGGGCTTACCCGAAAGCCCGGGCCCGGCCCGTGGGCCGGGTCGGGCCGGGTAGAGCACTTTTTTCATGGGCTCGGGCCGGGCTCGGGCACGACATGGACTTTTTGACCCGGGCCCTAGCAGGGCTCGGGTATTTTGACGCGGGCCCGGGCCGGGCTCGTACTTTCTGGTGGTGTGAATGTCACATGCAGCGAGTTATCCTCGCGCGTCTCGACTCTGAAAAACCTGTTGCCCCGGCGCAGCTCCGAGCTAGCAGTGCTACTTCTGTGTACTTCCCTTTTCTTCCTCCGTCGTACTTTGCGCTGTTTGAACAGAATGTAAAAGTCCAGAAAGACTGAAGTCGCCTCAAACCAAAGGATGCCATTGTATTCCTTACCTAAATCAATGTAATTAATGCTTTCAGCGCGGTGTAAGCGCGTTCGCGACTTGCTGATTCTTCAAAGGCGAATTTGTAAAACGATGACTGGTAAGATAAGATAATTCGTCACGCGGCTGAAATATGGCACTGCGTCCATCTATGATTGCACGCATGTTCTCAACCGGCCGCCTAGCAGCAGCGCATTACGTTGCACCATGGAGGAACGAGAAGCTTTCTTTCTCAATTTACTCCATCCATGCGCTGCGCTCAGGACCTGTCGTGGCGTGGAGATCAGTGGTCGTCGCTGCGCTTCGGCTAGAGTGTACATGTACTAGAATACGGTTGAGAGGAACGAGCGGCTGGGGCGGCGCATGCTTTGCAATGAGGCGCCCGACGTGGAAAAATACTGTGGCTGCGCGGCGATAGAAGTGGATTGAGCCGCATCAAAGTCGCGTCGTTGGAAAGTGCTGGCGATACTGCTCGGCAGGGTCATTCGCACTACTTCGCGCGCTGATATTTGCGTTCAGACCGCTCAAATAGTGTTCATAATTGCATATCACATGTATTCATGCCTTAAGAATAAATTCCTTTCAATTCTCTTCTTTTTTATTTTTTTCATGCCACTGAGTGGTCTTTTTCGGTCTCGGGCCGGGTTCGGGCCGGGTTCAGGCCGGTTTTGAGCCGGGCTCGGGCCGGGCTTCGGGCCTAAGGTAAAGGGGTGGCGGGCTGGGCCAGACGGGCAACGTAGGTCTCGCCCTAAACTTTTGGTCGGGCTCGGGCGGGTAGCCCGACGTAAAATCGTGCCAGGGCCGGGCCCGGGCTGAAAAAATCGGTCCGTGCAGTGCTCTAATTTGCACTAAAAATGTTCTTTTACAACGATGTCTATATGGTTCGAAATCACCACCAAACTTCTTATTTCGCACACAATAAGGGTAGATACAAGAGCTTTTAAAACATTAGTAATAATCATCAAAAATAACCAGCCAAGGGCAAGTGCTCTATATTTATTGCTACGACAATTTCCTTGTTTGTCTAGATAAAGAAATGGCTACATTTTAATCTGTGGTACGGCATCACTGAGCTTGTAGAATTGTAAAACTTATATAACGGCCCAGTGCTCTCGGGTATCACCACCTCAAGGTATTTTACGAAGTAACTGGGCAAACAAAGAAAGACGACAACTCTCAAGTGTAGACGGCTCGAATGTATTGAGACACATGATCATACGATTCATGCACTACAGGGTTGCAGGTTACCCCGTCGTGCTGGCATCTTTTGACTTCAAAAATTAAAGCGACTTCCAAAACGAATAAATATGATACCTCAGTAAGAGCGCTGAGACGAAGCAGGATATGACAAGTAAGAGCTGCCTATTAACAAGCAATATATGACAACACTGATAAAGGAAACTAGAATATTGCCTCGTTTTTCATCATTGTTTCACATTTGCAAACATATTGTGATTGTTTCTGATCTCTGGAGAAACGGCGACTTAGTGTCTTTCCGTTGCGCAATATAGTTCCCAGATAAAGTGGGCGACACATCAAGAGAGACAGAAGGTGATAAGGACTATCCCAAAATGAATGGCATCTTCCGTCTTTCCAAGACGAAAAGGAACTGCCATTGGTGGAGAAGAGCGCTTATGTCCTCAGAGGACATCCCCAGGCAGCGCATTACATGGGGCCAACTAGGGCCCATGTTGGTTTTGAGCGGCCACTGGTGGGGCCTGGGAAGTCCCGCTGTTGACTCCATAATGCTAGTGCTGGCACAGCCACTGTGTCAGACATACAGCGTTGGCCCTGGCTTGCCGGTGAAGGCCCTTTAATGGCTAAGCCGCGCAACGCAACTGGCTGTCCCGGGCCTGCTTTGCCGTTAGAGTGCCGTCATTGGCTGTACGTCTCCAAACACTGGCTGACAACGTCCGTTCAATGCTATAGTCATTGCCACGTTCTTTAGCAGTTCTGATAGACCCGTCAATATCGGCCCGTCAAACAGAACGGCATGTTCATACTAGATTTCCCGTAGTATTCGGTGGCCACTCCCGAGCATATGTGTTATACACCACGCAGTATTGATTTGAATTTTTTACCGATCACGCCAACAGTAACGACATCACTCGGGACAATTCTTCTTGCTTCTCACCAAATTATGTATGTTCTGCATATTTTTTTATTGCGAAAGCAGTTAACTTTGACGTAATTGTTCATCGCACGAAAGGGCAGAGTGGCCCTACACAAACTACGGACGCTGGCGGAGGAGCGCTAACATTGATATTTTACACCATCCTAATTATAATCCCGCACGTTTAATTAGGAACTCATAAATTTAAGTCACGCTTTCGTGCACGTGACCGTTCTTTTTATATCAGAGGCGTTGCTTGTATTTAGTTATAGATGGCTTTGTCAAGGCACCTCACTGAGAACCGATATTGAGCGAACTAGAAGCGTTGGTCTAATTAAGAAACCTTACCACTGTTATTATGGCCCAGACTTTCACCCGTTCGTACTTACCAATTACAAGCAGCATGACTGAGAGGGATCAGCAAGCAAGGTATAATGAAGCCCCATTTGGGGGTCAGAAGCTGCGGTGGCTAGCTACCGCTCAGTTTGTACACAAATACTGCAACTAGAGAAAGACATGCACAGTCTAACGGAAAACAATTACGGCAGAGTTAGTCTCTCAACAAATGTCGACGTTACTGTGATTAGCACTAAAGCAATGCAGTGACACACCCATAACGCGGATCCAGGAGGGATATCCGGATGTCCTGATCCCCTCGTTAATATCTACGCACGCACAGCCAGTGTACGGCACGTGACTAACGAATGAAGCCCTTCTTCACAACATTTACTGTTCTTTTGCATATTGAGAGACATGAAAAGCTTAGTGATTATTGAAGAGAACCCATCGCCACGTACAAAAAATTTAGAAAGGCTCAGTTTTCAAAATTCCCCTTAATGTTGCCTAGAACCAAAGTACATCGAAACACCAATAGAATTGGAGGACGCTTAAGCTTCGTCTTTAAGAGTGGAACGCGATAACATTCAAAGATACATGGCTCCTTATCAGGCTTTTTTCTCGTGTATTCGAAGTACAATACGACGTTTTCACGTCTGTAGGTTGTGGTTAAGTCGTACTTTACGATTTTTCTCACGTAATTTATTTTGAGAAATTCAATTTTTGTTCACTAACGCCTTGCGCCACCCGAAGGGTACGCCCGGTTGGGATGGTTCGGGATGATTTGGTTCAGCATGATAATTTCCGCCAGATGCCAGCGCTTACGCCGACACCGACGCCGACGCCAACGCTGAATTTTCTGCGACACGGGGCCCTTAACGCTATCAGGTTAAAAATCGCCATAAAGAAAGCTGGAACGAATATCCGGCTCAGCTTACACTAAGCGATTGGTATTGACGTGGAGAAAGTTGGAAACGTGTTCCCCAAGTCAAATCTCCGTAAGATGTTTCAGAGGCGCATGTCAACCAACGAGTAAAAAGCTTCTCCTATGGCTAAAGCCGCAAATACTTGCTGTACTTGAAGATGAAGAAACGAAGCAGCGAACGTTCTCGTATTTTTAGTTTTATTATATAGTATTTTGTATTTGCACGTTTGACTTTTTAGTTCATCCTCGATTCCTTTATCCCTGCAATAAATCAACCACATCCTTATCTACGCGTCAGCGCTTGTCTCAGGTGAACTGGCGCCCATAAACTCATTGTGTAGCCGGGCCTTCCTGTCAGCTTTAACGCAATGTCATATGCATATTGATGTTGCAAGTAAGTTGCATTTCCGTTAAAGGAAAGTGTCCTTAGCGTTGCCAGTTGGCCGTCGCGCGCTTTACTTGGTTTAAATCCTCTGTGACATTCACTACATTAGGCACCGACCAATCACTGTCAGGACAGGCTGCCTGCATAGTTTAACTTCAAAACGTTAGTGTTCCTTTAATATCCAACGAAAACTGACGCAGCTACATTACTGCTGTCTTTGTATGCCCCAAGAAATCAGTTGCACCGAGGCAAGCACAGAAGCAAAGCGGCATGCTTGATTGCTAACGATTCTTGTTTAGTATAGATGTGTCATTGAATATTCACTGGGGCGCGAATAACTTCTTAACATTATGGCCTTCTTACGGTACTTCACCGAATTTCCGAGGGCAAAGTAGGTATGTTTCCATGTGTCTATCTTCCCGCGTACCTCGATCACTGTGTCGCTCTTGAACCAACCTCTTTCATGCCGACTTGGGTGGCGGCAAATACAGGACTGGGTGAGCGGAATCGAATCCACGTCACACGGATTTCTCAAGTAGCGCAACCTGACACTTTAGAAGTCTGCGCCACAAATGCACGGGATATTTGGCGCTTTTCAATGAACGTCTTTCACGGTAACGCTACAGCGAACTGCGCCATGAATGCACTGCGTATATGAAGCTCTTTAATCAACCTCTCACCTGCTTGGGTCAGAATGCCACTGAGGGTGCGGCAAGCAAGGCAACACTTTCGCAGGCACCAGCGAGCACGCCTCTCATCTCGGAAGCCATGCATAGACTTCTCGGCAGCGCCACTAGATGACCAAACGTGTCCAGAGAGAATAGGGAGCCTACGTGCAACGCCGTTTTAAAACAGCGCCTGAATGTAGGCTCCCTAAGAGAGAAGTGCGGGAGGAGCCAGGTTGCGGCATGGCGCGTTTCACAGCGTTTGCATACATCGGTGCGCCGTGCATTTCAGAAGCCACGCGTAGGCTTTGCGCTAGTTGGCACCGAGTGTTCTTAAGGAAGTGCGAAAGAGGAGTCTCGCTACATTGCACGCCTTCTACATAACTCGTTTCGACAGTGGTAACAGGTTGTGTCGTTGTGTCAATGCTGAACCGTCGACAGTCAGTGTGAGATTGGTTCCGCCAATTTATTTTTATTTTCATTATTTTTATCACTATTTTTGATCCTAAGTATCCGTGCAGTCAACAATAGATAAGTATGAACACTCATTTTTGTCAATGTAGTGGGGAACATGCGAGGTTTATTGAAGAACGGCACACCCCTCCTTTCACACACCTAGTGACCCAAATTGGTATCAAAGAGGTTCACTGAAGAGCAGCACGGACCGAGTGGCATATACCCAATGCTCCAACTGGGCGTCAAAAAGGTTAATTGAAGAACGGTCCATACTCATTGCCACGTATTGAGTGCCGCCTCAACAGTAACCCATGTTGGTGTCCAACAAGTTCGCTGAGGAGCGGCACATATGTACACAGTACCACACACACAGTGCCCCAAGCTTGTATGGCGGTTGGTTTCGAATACTGTTCCCCTCGCCACAGCAGCAACGATGCGCTATGCATTCGACCATGGACTAACCGTGACCCAGGTTGACGAGAAAGCGATTAGAGACATACATAGTCAGTCCCAGAAAAGTGCGTAATTTAGCCGAAAAATGCTAATTGCATTAAAAAACGACAGGCAACAGGAATACCGGCACAGAAAAGAACACGTGACGGCTTCGTGAAACTGTCGCAGGAAAGTGTCCAAGTGCATACTCGTAAAAGAATTGACGTCGTGCAGAAAGCAGCCGAGACGAGTGCGTAGTGATACACTTCTTTCTTCTGACTTTCCCCTCCAGCATCGCACTGTTCGTTTCTACGGCCGACGAAACGACTATCGCTACAGGCTGCACTCAGTAGAGTTTAGGTGAATTGCATCCGAACGTGTCGAATCCCCACGCGATAAAGATAAAACATCTGCAAGGAAAATTTTGAGGAACCAAGCTGCGAAGTTTGAAATAACCGGCAACGGAAAACTAGTCATCCCTTACATCGTATTCTGAAAACACTGTTATGAACTCACTGTTACAGTAAGCATTGCCTCTTGGTATTCGGTTGTTACTTTTATTAGGTTTTGACGACTGCGAGTCGCTGATAGCTGGACTCGGGCAGACACTTCCATATTTGCAAACAGTCTAAGCTTGATCTGTTCCTCGGCTATACGACCGTTCCCGATCCCCATGAGAGCGCGTAAACTCTGGGACTGCGCTTTATCGTTCACTTGCAGGAGCGGAATAAAGTGACCCAGTTCGTCCGTGCTTTTCGGGCCTTCTTATATGAAGTTACTTTTGCTATTGTAATTGCCAAGACGAACTGTGCAGTGCAAAGGTCATCCCAGACATTTCCCTGATTTACCATGCAGGAAATTTTGCAGAAAGTTGGCTACTTCCCATACCAACATTTATCAACTGATGCATACAAAATAATGAAAGCAATTGATATTACAGTTTTCATAAACCCGTATGTTTAAGCAATGGCACACGAAGGTGAAACGAAAACTAATCACGGTACATTCGAGCGCGTGGTCACAAACCAGCCTATTGTGATGCGTAAATGTTCTCGTTTCGTGCTGCTGAACAAATCGCATGTTTCTTCTTTCTTTTTTCTTCAAGTACAGCTTCCATAAAATCGCTCCAAACATCTCATTTTGACTGGCATTCTTTTACTGATATTTTCCCCGTTATCTTTCAACCTGGTGTATAGAGGAGATCTGAATGCACAGTCCATAAACAGTCACGAAAGCATGTACACGCGTCCAAACATGTTTTTCTTTTGGAACACCGCGTCAGTGAAAAATGAAACACAGAAACCGGAAAGGCATGCTCCATAGATGTCAAACGCGCATAGCATGCTGTCCGTCATCACTACCGCACCAGACCCCATGCCCCTAAATGTCTTGTCTGGTTAAAATTCCTGCCTGCTTTCCTTCTTTTCTCACTCCTCCTTCCGATGCACATATGACAGACTGATTGGTGAAGTAGCAAGAAATTCGATTTGTTCGCTCCATATCTGCTGCTAAAGGTTTTCCGATTGACGGTGCTTTAGCACAGGGAAATACTTGCGCCACATAATAATCCTCAGTGCAAAAAGGACGACCCAGGATGTCCTCTTTGCGCTAAGGTTTTTATGAACACGCACCAATGCCGTCAACGCATTCGCGCATTCTCTGACCGCTACAGTGTGATCATCGATGTTTCAAGGTATTGGTATCTAGCGTTGCTTGGACACTTGTTCCTCAAATTTATTGCAGTTTATTGCACAAAATTGCAGTTTAATCCTATAAACTGTAATTTTGTTCAAAGAGTACACCGGGAATGTGCATTCCCATGCACAGTTTTGTGCACATTTAGTTGCCAATAACGACGAAAAAGTGCTGACGCGAGTACCATGACCGACATTTGAACCGCAAGCGCGGGATCTGTGACGAGTTTTCTTCACTGCTGTGTGGTAATTATGATGAGCATCAGCAGCAACAATAAAAAGCAATATCTCAAGCTCAAATATCGGTGTTTGTGCTTGGATGGGACATGTTAGTTGGTGAATCGAGAGGAACATTTCGGCGAGTGCAATTTCTGTTTCTTACACCCTACTACTGAATTGTAGTAAAGATGCGCGGGAAAAAATGCCGTTTAGTACGTAATGCGAAGTAGTAATGCAGAAGTGCAATTTGGCAGTGCTGCCGCATTATTACTCGCAGTAAGTCTTGCACTGTTTCGCCTGATATCGGTTCGAATTAGCATTCAAATACATGAATAAATGAATTAACTTTTACTTCTCATTGAACAATAAATGAGGGTAGGGAAAAATTCGCAGACAGATGGCTTGAGAACCCTAAGTCACCTGATAAACATTCGTGGCGCCACAACATTCATACGGGGACGAATTTCCAGCGAAGCTGTTTAGGCTGCATACGCGCACTCTGCATACATTATGAAATCATACACTTTTTTTTATACGGCACCACACTACGCCGACACAAGCACCGCCGCGGTCACCGCACATCCCATGCACCTGCTGCAACCGCTGCTGCAGGTGCAACGGCAGCTCCGACGCGTGGGACGCTATAACCACAGAAGCGCAGGCCACGTGCACAATGGGATCAACTCATGCCAATCATATCGTCTCCGTTCCTGTCGCCGATACGGACGCAAGCCGCCCAGGGGGCGGGGGATGCCTACAGGGGGCTAGAGGTAAACAGCTTCGCTGCAATATATGACAACAAAGTAGGGTAGCAAGACATCTGCATGCAATAATAAAGTGATAAAGAAGAGACAATACAGATACATAAACGAGCAATCTTCTAGCGCGACATTGTGCCACAATGACGCACAATGCTCTCGACAAAGCCCATGTCACTGCGACTTGCACTGATTTAGCAAACTCTTCCCTTGATGAATAGTACACTGTTGCAGTGCAGGTCTATACTGCAAATGAAAAGAAAAAAAAAAGAAATGATAAATACACGAGACAGAGAGTTCCAGTCTCGCTTTTTCCCGTCTGCAACGCTATATCTTGTCTAGTGCGCATCAATTCTGTGTCTATCAGCAGTGTGATAGTCCTCTTCAAAATTACCTAGCAATAGTCCCAAATGCTCACTGCACTGGTCTCATAGACTTGTTCACAATATTCACTAGAGTTTTTTTTTTCGCTTGCATAGCAACCACCAAACCATTCTAACGTCCCAGTTTACAGCTTGTCTACGTGAGTGTGCCGGGATTGACAAAACTACTTGCGCTTTTTACTAGTTTACTCTAATTCCAAAGGAAGTTCGAAAGGGATGAAAATCCTCGAAAGAGCGTTAGCGAAAGTTACAAGCTTAGTGCCTGAAAGAAAAATGGCATGCAAGCGAAAGTAGAATTCAATATTTGAGTCGGCTGCTATACCACCGGAGCTAAACCGAAGAGTTGACGTGAACGATTCTGTAGCACCAAGTTAACTTACTATGTAAAAAAGTACCGCGGAGCATACTCTTCCCAGACGCGTTCGTCTGCTCCAATCTGTGGAGTGAAGTATTCGAGAAATACCGAAAACGAAGTTACAGAGACTCGAAGTAGACGGGAAAGAAAGGAGAAACTAAGCGTACAAGGATTGCGTGGAGACATGTGCGATGCTGGCTGCAACGTGTCGGCGGTTACGGTTCCACTTTCTCAATTCAAAAAGCACCCAGCGCAAATATGTCAAGCTGTGTGCACGTCAATATAGTCTACGCGCCCGCGAGAACGCTTATACTCAACCTGCCTCAGCGTAAGCAACGCTTCTTTGCGACACTCCAGAAAAGTTATAGTGCCGAAACTTTCCCCGTCACTAAAGCAAAAATAAAAAAAAGATATCTGACGAACGCATATGATTGCACTTTGTATTGTTGCGCATATATTGCAATTCAAACTTCGTTTTCGCACTGCGGCGGGTGTACAGTATCGCCATTACCTGTTTATAAAGTCCCGGATGCCCTTGTCAGTTTGACGTATATGCTCAAGCGGAGCTACTACCAACATAAGAATTTCTGACGCAAAAAAAACACTACTCTACGACAGACTCGGGTTTCTTACTAGGACCACTTGCATATATGCATACGTCTGTTGCCTGCCAAAGGCTGTAAACGTTCGCCCGCAAGCTTGCCTAACACACCGTACTTCTAGAAAATCTGCCGTCGGACGTGTTGTCATCATTTATTTCATTTTTTGTGCTGGTTTGCATGTTTGAAATGTGCCCCAGAAAGTGCAACGTCTCCAGTGGCCCCCCGATACTAACTTTCTGCATTTCCTTTCCGCAGAACCTTGCTTCACACGTTGTGCTCACCGTGTCTTTCGGAATATATACATTTATTGTTCTCAAGCGCTGCCCTGAACAAATTCGCGCGATAAGTAACATATACCACTTCTTCAGGATACGTCCGCGTGCGCTATCAAACACGAATGTAGGTGTATGGCCTATTTACGACTTTTTAAAAACTGAAGCAAAGCAAGGAAGACACTGCTGTTTACAATTGGATTACTCCTCCGCGAAAGTTTTGAAATTACCGATGTGTTTTTATAACAAGCAACGACACGTCGACGACGGCGCCTACATTTGCATAATGCGGCGTCAGGGCTTTCAAAGCACAAGAAAGCAA
>NW_023606917.1:0-60001 GCF_013339745.2 Dermacentor silvarum | reverse complement strand
CGGAACTGTTGTAATATGTCAAATGATGGCCATTTGGACCGTAACAATTTACAATATTTACCTTACCTGTGGTTCCCCAAACTAGACAAAAAATCAGTTGCGAGTAGAACAGAATAAAGCATATGTTTAGTTTTGCTTTCAACCGAAGTATCTATTTGCAGCGGCAAATTTCACCAGCAATCTCGTAAAGCTTCGTGCATATATGATTAACGAGGCATACGTAGTTCGAAAGCATACACAACGTAATGCTAAAAATATTGCGCTCATATAATATCTATATTTTCTTGTTACAGTAATAATACAAATTAAAGGGATAAATTGTCTATGCTGCCGCAGAGAATGGTACAGCTTCTGTTTTTGTTGTAATGTGTTCAAGATGATTTTCATGGAATCATTCTGTAGTTTAACAGGAGTGCAATGTAACGTAATAATTAGGAAGGAAGTTGGAAAAGTGCGCGGCACTGTCTTCCCCTTACATGGTGCATATCAATCTAAAGCCCAGATTTATTAAGTTGCTGCCATATATAATAAATACAAGGAGTCCTTACAAGCTTACCTGTGCCCCCCCCCCCCCCAAACAGAAAAATAAGCAACAACAACAAGAAAAAGTTCCAATAAGGCACATTGATCATCCCCTAAACAAACGCACTGCTTTCCATTTAAAGACTACACAAAGCCAAATGTTTACCGCGAATGCTTTAGCATGCAGCGTTTACAAAATGTTTATAGTGCCCTATTGTAGCCATCTTTTGTCAATGTTAGATAATACGACGTACATTCTCTTTTATATCTAGTAATACTGTTTTAGTGCGATACTGGGGACCAAATTTTTTTCTGATATTATAATGTTCGCACCAATACGCAGGTTGTTAAACAACAAGGCGGTTAGTGTTCTATATCAATATAGAAGACACCTGTTGTGGGAGAAATAGTAATGAATTTGGGCCTGGTTAAACAGTTGTGTTTACGTGGTTCTCTTTTAAGGAAGCAAGTTGGAGAAGCCCAGGAGGCGAACCTTGGAGACGAATGCAAAGACTTTATTCGTGGATATATGAAGAAGATAGAAGAAAGCGCAGGGGAATCAAATGCTTTATTTACTGGTAAGTGTTATGATTCTTAAAGGATCCATTCACATCGTTGAAACGCAACCACTAATATAATCGGCTCCACTCTGCAGCAAAGCTGCAGATTAAGCCGCATGAGTGCAGGCTGCTTCAGCAACAGGTGGATGTCCACAACAAAGTGCTGCCTGCATTTTAAACGTCCGAAGACCTCACACTTCTTTGCTGTTTTGGCACACATCACATGCCTAATAGAATACCTCCTATTCGCATGGGTGAAAGAGAAGGGCGTAGCAACGAATAATACCCCTGTCACACTGGACGTTTTAATTCATCCAAACTGAATGGCATTCGCATCGAATGCCATTTGGCCGCTACACAGCGATATTTATTGTAAATAAAATCGAATGACTTCCGCAATCGAATGAGTTCGAGAAACTCACTCGGTTTCGCACTCGAAGCGAATGTATACTCTCCACCTCAGACACAATGTAAAATATTGCAAAGAGCGTTCGTAATTTGAGAAGCGTTCGTATAGAAATTCAGAGCCCTTCCCCTGTCGAGAAAATGGGAGTAAGCAAAGCTTGTGGCAAGACGACGCATTCGCAGACGTTCCAATTCGTTTGCCCCAACCCAGGGTTAGCGGCTCTTCGCTGAGGTTTGCCCTCAACATCGCGCTCCCGCAACTCGGGGTCGCGGCTCTTCGCTGACGTTTCGCTTGGGCTTCGGAAGCCCTCAGGCTAGAATCGGACCGCAAGCTTCGCTTACCCCATTTTCTCGACAGGGGAAGGGCTGGTGATTTTGTCTCTATGTGTCCCAAGTGTGACAAGGGTAGTTCAAGGGTGCGTTACAGGTCGCCGAGCCCACAGGGATATGTTGCATTGAACTTGGACCCTTTCTGCACTGTCGCCAGGATCGGCCCGCTTTTTAGCGTGATATCACCACCGCCGACACTTGTGTGCCTATAAAGCTTCGCTGAAAAGGTAATTATTTTGCGTGTCTTAAGGCAGCTGTTGTTTATATATAGAGAAAAGATGTATGACAGGCTGTCACAAAATGTTTGTTTACTGTCCACCTCAGTTCCGTCTGGCCGCCATCACTTTACTAGTCGGACCTTTTCTTGGCTTATTGTGAGCAGACATTGTGAAACAAAAGCTTAAAAAAGCTTTATATGCGTGTTATTTCAGTGATGCGATGCCCCATGTATATTTCAAACTAAATAGATCGGCTTTTCAGGCACTCACAAATACTTTGTTGTACCTTTCTTGCCATGATCGCCATTGATATCATGACCGAATGACATTATTTTTCCTTTGTAACACCACCACGGGTCGATTGGCACTTGTTGGACTGAATGCAATTTGAATTTAATGTCATTAAAAAGCACAAGTGTGTCGTGTCAGGGGTATAACACATTCACAAATAAGCTTAGCGGAGCACAATTTCACCTAAATGGCATCAATTGTCGGCGCCGGCTGGAAGCAGTGGGTGGTCATGGCGTTGAGTGCATTGGTTTCATGTCGGTTGATTGAAGTGCACACGAAAGATAATGCGAAGATGTGATCAGCAAATCAACATATATGTGATTGCCATATAAAACTACCCATTTTTCAAGCGAGAAGTTGCTTCGACGAGAGCATATTATAGAGATCATATCTTTAGGGCTTCATAGTGACGTTGCCGTCAGGCTATCAACGCTTTGACTTACTGACCAATCTGCATGCCAATAATTTTTAAGCATTTCGTGCTACTTGCAATTTATCGCACTAGCAGCCCGTATGGGAGCCTGGGAAGATATTATAGCGTCAGGTGCAGAAACAGAATTTAAAAAATTCACCGACAGTTGCGATGCTTCCTAATGCGAAAATTGAGCGCAGCTCTATACGTGTTTTAATTTCGCGATATAATGCCTGGACACTCTGGCTCCTGCAGGACGTTGCAAACGGAGTGAAGTGTGGTGCGACTGCCTCGCTAATCAGGAGATAACTACAGGTAGTGCGTGGGTGACGCGTGGGCGCGACTCACAGCCGCGGCCGCGGACAGTCCTCTGCTCATGCAGCACTTTGTTTTCATATATGGTATCGGTGGACGCGCTCGCCGCATGCTTTATCGTTGGCGGCATCGGTGAGAGAACGGTGCGCGGAACTCGGGCGCCGTCTCTGGAGCCATCGCAGCCGGAGAGCTCGTCTTGCGCGGCACTACGCGTTTCTTCTCACGCTTTCGCCATACCCTCCTCCTCCGCTTTTCTTCTCGCGCTCTCTTCGCTATCGCCGTCTTTCATCCACCGCTCCGCTCCACGTTCGCTCTTTCATCCTTGGCATTGCTCTTTCACTCGGTTACGAGGGACGCCGACGATCGCCGCAAGAACGGGCGCCTACGAGCTACGCTCTGAAACTCTAATCAACTGACGACTAAACAAACAGATGCTAATAAAATATATCATGCGAAAAGATGTGATGGAATCATTACAGTAATTTCTCCGTCGTCGGTACCTAATGCGGTTTTATTGAAGTTTTTGAATCACCTAGTTTTCTTTCATCATAGTACAGCATACATCTCTTTTAAGTTTAGCCAATGTACTGTACAAAACATTTTGTAGCACGTATTAGTCATGAGATACGGAACTATCTCTGAATATATGTGCAGCAAGGAAAAACCAGTAGCCTATTTTCTCGCCTGTCAAGGTCGTGGATGCGAAAGAGAAAAAATCATACGCGCCTATTTTCATTCCCTAATGAGAAACCATTCTAAGGCCAGGACTGCACAAGTGTGCACTGGCTGCTCAGCTGCACGTTTTCCCTAAATATGCCAATTGTTTAAGTGAACTAAACACACGTTAAGACTAAATAAAATCGGTTCATTCTTCTAGCTGATGTACAATCATTATAGTTGCCATCCTTATCATCATTATCCACGTTTAGTTTTGTTAATGGTAATACATAGGTATGGGGGTAATAGCAAACAACTAGGAGAACAAAGACAACCTTATAAGCTTCGGACAAAACTCAGGCTGTGAATTCCTGTGAAAACAAAACTAAGAAGCACACTTACTGCAGCGCAAAAGCCAACCAGCACAAAAAGTATCAACCTGAACTATAAAGCACAATAATGCGCAGTAAGCTTTTCAAGAAAGTGACTGCAAGTTAGTGAGCAGCCTCAGAAATCTACCTGACATTCGACTTTGCAGACTTTAGTTATATATGGGAACAACACCGCGTTGTATGGTTGTACTGACCAAGGATACAAAGTGCTCAGAAATACGACGTTTTCTCAGATCCCGTGGTTTGTCAACGTTAGCAGTTCTCGGTACCTATTGACATGGTACCTAAAGCCACGGTTCATAGACTGGCCAATCCAACATCCATGCGCTTTAAGAAAGTTACTTAATTTCACACGGATTATGCAGGCTCAGGAGGATTATGTACCTTGTCTCGGTAGTGCTGAAGCTCAGGTCCAGGATAAGATAGTGCATCAGTAAGACGAAAGAAAAATTCAGTACTTCTGCCACAACAACTGCGCTGCTGTAATTGTGGACCCACAGCTTAAAAACAAGGCGTGCATCAAAGTTGTAAACTTGGCACTTTCAGTAGCGTAGATGCTTGTCACTTATACCACGCTCTTTTTAGGGTACGTGCAGTCTATGTATTCCCAACTCTGCCTCTTCCGGAGGGAGTATTAGCACTCGATCCCTTCAACTCTATTGTGTGAAAAAAAGTAACTGCAGTGTATTGCAGCTGGTTAGAGTTACTGCAGTCGTGCTGCTTACTTTACAGCATCTCCTTAGAGTAATTACAGTGATAATTTTATTCTACTGCAGTTGCTTCGGGCAGTTTCACCCCTGATTGTAAAGGAAAATATTAAACTCAATGATTGTTTCATAAAGTACAATTGCACGGTCGTGGAACTTCAAGGATTTGTAATTATGCCTAGGTGCGTAGCAGTGCTCATTACAGGCTCCCCAGTGCATTGTGCGTAGACTGCCTACCGAATAACACGCGATAATTGGTCTGCAAGGCGGCCTGAACTTTGTGCGCCATTGGTGGGTCTTGGGCGATCACTAGCGGGAGGGAGGGGGGCGAAATTTCATAACAATGCGTCGCAAGTACCCTAGCTTTTACCGCGTACTGTGCAAACGCCCGGTGTGTCACCGGCCGCCATGCGGTCTGTTTTTCGCGTTTGAATCGCTAGTCAGTCTACGTTAACAGCCTAACATGCTACCGTCAGTGACGTGAAACTTTCATATATATGAGGGTGCTTTACAGGCTTTTCGCAAACATGGTATGCAAAAACACGCTTTGGGAGCGGGGAATGCACACCGCCACATTTGTAGGCATAAGTACAATCCTTCAATATTGAACATCCAGGCACGTGTAATTTCTAAAACGAGCGTTTAGTGCCCGCTCTTTCACAAGCACGGACGAAGCTGCGTCTAGCTCACAAATGTTTCAAGAAGCACGTGAAATGCTGAAGAAAAAGACGAACAATTATTAGCCATATCACCTAAAATGTTACATGAATAAAAACAAGAACCTGTCATGAAAGACTTGCACACTTTATTGAGCTCCGAACAAGTTTTGGAAGCGCTGATGTACGGAATAAAGAAAGCCCAGTACACATTGACCAACAAATGGGGCCACTAGTAATTGAAAACGCTTGCAGGGAAAGGAAGCTTAGCTTCAATCTCATAGTGCTTCTCTTACGAAAACAATCGTAGTATACCTGCACCACTAGCCATGAACATGCACAAGGGTATAAGAAAGTTTAAAGGGGAGCAATGTTTCTATCCCTATATCACAATATAGAACGAAGAACACAACATCAAATAAAAACTAAATTTGATTTTATAAGAGAAACCAGGAGACGTGTCAGTAAATGATTCCCTCAAATATATTATTTTTATTGATTAAAATTGCGTTTTGTGCCATAACTACCTGTGGGAACAGTGACTATATTAAATGAAGCACACATACCTTATACAGACATCGCTAGAAATTTGTCTCACTGCTACTCTAGCCCGAAATCGTTTATGAGGATCGCATGGACGAGTTCTTTTCAGTGATGTGCACGCAGTTGAAGGGCCATATACAGCAAAATTATGCACAAAGCGTGACATTTAGGTGTATGCCTTGTATCACAGTATCGCTGTCACGGTAACCGAGAGTGTAGTGTTTTACTAATTTGCCGTTTATCTTGAGATAGTTTCTGACGAAGTTTTTCTTTTCTTTTGGGGCATTTCCTTACTTCTAAAGGGCAGGAAATGCAGAAGTATTTTCATTTGTCCAACCAGGCAATGACAGTTCCCAACGAAATGTCTGTTCCCTTCACTGCAGAGCCAATTTACTCTGTCTGAGGTTCATGAAACTGAGATGCGCGTGATGTACAGTTCTTGTAGCAAGTGTTCTGTTTTCTCTACTCCAGCGTCAGAAAAAAATGTAAAGTGTAAACTTGTTTCCTGTTGAGTATGTTCTGCAGTTGCCCTACCATGACTCTTTTATGTTTAAATGTGTACGCGTTGAACTCGTCAGGTGGTTTATTTATTTATTTATTTAATTATACATTTATTAAAGTTTCAAGGCCCGTAGGTATCAGAGGAAGGAGTGTTAGAATGGAGCAAGAAATATGCAAAACAGTAATACGCATAGGTCGGCCAAATTAATAGAACTCACTCAGACTTGCTCACAAAATATATTTTTGCTTAGATCGGACTCGGAATCAGACTCTCCAAAACATTGCTCAGCCTGGTTCACTCGGACTCAGCGTCACCAGAATTCTACTCAGCTGAGCTCACTCGGATACACTCAATAGAGTCGGACTGAGGTAGGTCCACTCGGTCTGGCTCTCACTCGTTCAGGTTTTCTCCTGAATTGAACACATAAAATAATACAAGACCGCAGCCTGGAGGACCTACAGGGCCTACTCTCGAAGAGTCATCGCGCCGATAGGCCTCGAAGAGAAGGTAGCGGGGTGGCGTTAGAGGAGGCTGCCTTGTCGAGGCTAGCACCGTGGCGTCATGTTTTCTATTAGTTTCCTCCGTTCCTTTATGTCACCAAAAGGTACTCGAGCAAGCTACATCGTCGGCATTCAATCGAACTACAATTCATGAGAGTGTTCGGAACCGAGGGGTCGCAGCGGAGCACCAGAACAAGAGGACCAGCGTAGCAGGCTTCTAGAACACAACAGCGCATGCCGCCCTAGCACACCGAGCACGCGCTCCCGCCCATCTTTAGCTTTCTCGTCTTTCGCAGCCGGCACGAGCGACGACCTTAGCATCCCTACGCGGCGACGTCGGTGGGCGCTACAGGGCTCCCGCCCTGACGGAACGTCGAAATGGCGAGTTATTGTAACCGTGTTAAAGAAGGGTTCACGGCCAGTCTAAGTCAGCTGAAGGGCATCGAGTCACTGGCGCCGAGCTCAGGCGGGCGGCACTGGTTGCTATGCAACGGGCGAGGGACTCGATGAGCGGACGCTATTGGGAGGAACTTTGAAGGGATGACAGTCGGCACATGCATCTTGAGCAGAGACGAACGGCGAAGCTTTTGAGGTGAATGGTGCGTTCGCACAAAACGCGTGCGGCGTTGGTGACTGTTGCCTCTGGGGGCGGCTCGGAGGTTTTCGACGACATCAGAACGGGACATTCGTCGAGCAGCGTCAGAAGTCTTTACCACCTTCTCGCCTCACAACGTTTTTTATATAAATAGGCACTTGGTGCCGCAGCTAAACGTCATCTCCCTTCCCTCCCCCCCCCCCCCCCCCCCACGGCCTATCGCGCGTCGGAAGAAGGCGCGTTTGCTCTACATATATGGTGATTGTAAAGGCAATGCCTCCTTTTCTAGATGTTGGTCGCGTTGCTCGCTTTCCCATTGGGGCGGCGGTTCCCTTAGTTCAGCATAAATTCCGTGAGGCGGCGCTCGTTGCCTTTTCAACTTCTGGCGGCGGCGGCAGCGGCGGTCGAAGACTTCCGCCGGTGCTTCGATAGCGCCTGCCGACTCCGAGACGGTAACAGATGCTACAGTAATCTCAGAGGCCGTAGCACGTGATCTAAGTTGCAGACGTGCGCCACAAGCGGCGCTCGTTGCCTTTTCGCGGAGAAGAGAAATGGGAGAGGGCATTGAACTGGGTTTACCGGACCACGCGGCAGGCATCTAGTAAAAGAGGCATTGGTTAAGGAGGAAAGAGACGCCTACTTCTGCAGCCCTTAAGGGAGCACAGCGCAGAACGCGCGTTTGTTCTCCGCCGTGGTTCACTCCCCGTGAAAGCGCGCGTCCCTCGCGCCCTTTCACTCGCACATACAGCGTTCGGCGCGCGGCGACGAATTCATCTCCATTGACGTCATACGGCACCTCACGGCGACGACGACGGCGACGCCGACGGCAGAAATCTGCTTTGGAGTGTCCATATAATTGCTATCGCAATAAAATGTGGAGGGGAGATGCGGGCCGAACAAACCGAAGGAGCAGAGACACGGGCAGGCCACGACGCTCTCGATGCTATAGCAACGGTGCCTGCTTTCTCCTGAATTGAAGACACCAAATAATGAAAGACTGTGGCCTGTAGGGCCTACAGGGCCTACTCTCGAAGAGTCATCACGCAGATAGGCCTCGAAGAGAAGGTAACGGGGTGGCGTTAGAGGCGTTGCTTTGTCGAGGCTAGCACCAGGGCGTCATGTTCTCTCCTCGTTTCCTCCGCGCATGCCCTGACACTGTAGCACGCATAGTTCTTGCGGCTTACGCAGTGACGTTAGCAGGAGAAACAAGTCATGGAATCATTTTATTTCATTTATTTTATACAGGCCAAATGCAGGGCATTTTTGAGGTGGGCTAGATGTAACTATTGACCCTTTTCGCGGAGCAGTTTGCTCTAGAGGAATGAGATGGCGCTTTCGGCCGCGCGCCATACGTTGCCTCAGCGAATGCGCACGAATACGAAACAATTACTGCTTCTGCCCTGCTACTGTGCGATCAGCTGTCGAAAATTCAACTGGGTGTGCGCTAATGCACTGTGCCAAATTCATACTGAAAAATGTGTAACGATGAAGAGAAGACGTGTGCACGCTAGTTCGCTGGAAAAATAGTGATTCACATATTAATGAAAGAATCAGCCTGTGTCGCCGCGGCTACTTAAGAACTGCCCGTGTTGCCGCCCTTCGCGATGCACGGCTTTTCTCAAGGATAAAAAAATATAATTCATTCGCCTGCGCTGTATAGCTAACCTCCAAAGAAAGGACTTCAACTCCGGAACGTCGGCACTTGGGAGTGAGTACAGCTCGTTACAAAATGAAGTAGTGCCACTTACTGGCATAGTAAGTTTCCCGCACGTTATCTATACACATCCACCCTTACTCGCACGAAAACTTACACCCACCCTATCGCCAACGTGTGAGTGAATAGGCGCACGCTTGAATCAATGTGCCGAAGCATGAGTGACGGTGACTACACCGACAAGACACGAATATGTTGGAAGCTGAATGTTTCGTGACGGTCCGCAGAGTAAGCGGGGGACTAACGATAATACGTCTTTGCTAAGAGCATAGTCCCTTGGGAACATGCTACGAGGTGCCGCAAAGTACAGAACATTTAAATTCCAAGCCTTTGTGCGCAGCAAGAACAAATTTATCGCAGCAGAGCACACCCGCGAGTGAATACGCTGAAAATAAACAATCAGATAGTGGCCGCACCGAGGAACTTTACTGAGTCAGAAATATGGCAAGCCGCTGGTTCAAAATGTTTGCCAAATAAAGAACGCAGAGCACACTGATCCCGATTTCATTCATAAGCGGAAAGTTCGGACAGCTTGGAATACATTTCTAGCACCGCTTTTAGTGCAAGCTCCGTATACGCTGCTCGCGCCATTTGGACAAGGCGTAATGAGCTCTAAAAGCACTTACATGTCCTCTAAAGCTGTGGCCAAAGCTTCGTGTCGTGCACACAGTCACCGTCTACGATATGCGTCGAAACGGAGGTTTGCTGTGCCGCACCGGCGTCACGCGCTTGCATTGTAAACGTGGAGGCAACGGAGGCGGCTGAGGCAAGCAATGAACGCGTCACCACGTGATCAAACATGGCAGCGCCCACGGGAGCACTGCGAAAAGGGTCAATACAAGGTGCAGGAACAGAAAATAAACGAATAACGGAAACTGAGACGGAAAGAAAAAAATTGGCCGCATATGTGCTCGCTTCGCCGCAAATGACGTCGAAAGACGATAGTCTTCTGCCGCCCCTAATACGTAACACCCTCTCTTCTCCCCCCTCCCACCCCTCGTGCTCTTCCGCTCCCCTCTCATGATGAATGCAATGGAGGTTTTGCTGAATTCAATTCAAATTTCCCGCGTTCACCCTGCTCGCGCGCCATCTGTTGGGCTCTCTTAATAATGTTGGCTTAAAGCCGGCTACAGAGGCGCGGCTTGAGCAGGTTTGTCTTTAGCGCGTAGCGTCTCTTCGACAACATTTCTAACGCGTTGATTTTCCATTTACTAACGTAAAACCAATCCAATGTATATTCTTAATTAAATAAACACTATGGCTGACGGTTATGTGCCTATATATTTTGACTCAAATAGGATTGAGGTCTCCTTTGCGCTGTATAATGTAAATGTGTATGACCCCGTGCCTTCAATGCTTGGTTGGTTTTGGCGGGGCGGTTGAATAGAGTAAAAGACAGAAAGACAACGTTTTTCGCATTTAGGACGGCCAAGAAAGACTAACGTCTTTAAAAACACGGGAGTACGCTTAAGCTTCACCTTTAAGAGTGGAACGCGATAGAGTTATTGGACGCCGTTGACGCCGACACTAACACCGTATTTTTTGCGACATGGGCACGATCAAAATTTAGAACGTCTCGGTTTTCAACATTCCCCTCAATGTTGCCTAGAACAAAAATACAGCGAAATGCCATCAGAATTGGAGGACGCTTAAGCTTCGCCTTTAAGAGTGGAACACGATAGCAGTCAAAGACCTTTGGCTGCTTATCATACTTTTTTTCTCATGTATTCAAATTGCAATCCGATGCTATCACGTCTGTAGGTTCAGGTTAAGTCGTACTTTATGATTTTTCTCAGGGATTTTACTTGGAGAAATTTAATTTTTGTCCACTAACGCCTTTCGCCACGCGAAGGACCCGCCCGGTCGGGGTGGTTTGTGATGATGTGGTATGGCATGAATATTTCTGCCAGACGCCGATGCTTGCGCCGACGCCGGATTTACGGCGACACAGGGTGCTTAACGCTATCGCTTTAAAGCTGGCAACAGGTGAAGGAGATATAACGGCACTTTGTGCGGTCTCAAGCAGACAGACGACAGCGAAAAGAAGCTTTCAGTGCAAAGGTTATGTTTGTCACTTTTTTTATCTAAGCACAGATGAAGTGCAAAGATTCTTCGCTTGCTTCTTGTGTTCTTGTAATGCTTTTCGTGTTGCCCGGTTCTCTTGCAAGCGAAATTGCCGCATTCTGATGAAACGTAATAATCCAGAATTCCTGCTAGTGTTTCTGCTTATGAATTTCACAAGGGAAGCTCAGATTGTGTCTCCATAACTCGGGCAATCTTCTCGAAGGCAAGACTCATAACTTACATTACGGCACGTCTCTGGACTAGCAAAGGTGCCACCACTGTGTGTAGTTGCAGCCAAATTAAGCTCCTCCCGTCCTACCGCATCGGCGTCTTCTAGTTCCTTCTCGCATTCAGAATCATTGAGCTTCGCCAGACTTCCCTAAAAAATTGAAGGAATCGCTCCATTTCGAAGTCGAGATACTTTCTTTACATCTAGTAGGACATCGCTTTTGTGCTCGCAGAAGTACCTATAAAAAAGAAGCTGCTTGTCGAAGTGTCGCACACATATTTTGTCATTGCTTCAAGCGCTCGCTTACTTTTAGGAATGTTATGTCGCCACTGGTGCCGTAGCTGAAGATCAGATGGTGCCGCGAAGAGTGAAAACTTCTCGCGACCTTTGCCATACCCAGATATACAGCCGGGGACAAAACATTTCATCGCTTCCTGTCCTGTTGCTCAGTCTGTTCACGCACAAGTATCAAGATGCCTTGTTCGGTCAGGCATGAATAAACATACTGCAGACATTGTAAACAAAGCGTGGTACATGAAAATTCCGAGCCTTCACGCCCTCAAAGACGTTCAGGCGTGAAAAACAAGTACTTTTGTGCGTCTTTTTGTACAGCATTATTTATCATCCGCTTCCTCCAAAGAGATGTAAAAATGTTTTGCATGCGTGCAGAAAAAGTGCTACCGTATGTTTATTTCCGCTTTTATAATCTGTGTGCACATATGTTTTTGTTTGATTGCTGTCAAATAAAGACGGATGAGGTATCATAGCTCAGGGCCCGCGTTTCGAGCAGACGACGAGCTCTACGCGTGCCTACCACACTGCCCCTTCCGCGCCACCGTAGCCGCCGGCCTCAGTCACTCAGCGCATGCGCAACTGGAAGCAAGCTGTTGAGTAATTTCCACGCGCCTGGACAGATGACACTAAGCGATGAGAGTTGTCCGCTGGCAGCAGAAGGGAACAAGAAAGCATGTGCGAAAGAGTTAAGAGGAGCGGAGGAAGAGAGCAAAGGAATGAGCTAGACCCCCAGCGTTCGCGTTGCACGGTTTGTCCCGATCATATGCGTTGCGCGGCGGCGGAGTCGGCACGCCTGTTTACCCTACTCCGTGGCTATGGGCTACCCGGGCAAAATGGCGTTAAGAGCAAGCTTTAGCTCGGACCTAACCTCGATGCGGCTTATTCAAATACATGTAAAATTCAGAAACGGTCTTCTGAGATAACCCCTAGACCGATTTCAATAAAATTTGCTGCATTTGAGAGAGAATGTTAAATTCTATGGTTTGTTGAAAGTAAAATTTTTATTTAGGGCCTTATTTTCTTAAAAAAGATTTTAAAAACATTCTAAAGTACAAAAAATTGAAGCACGAAGTTTACAAATTAATAGCTCTGCATCAGGAACAGATATCGCAGTTCTGTAAATTGCATCCATTAGATAATCCAAAGCGAACCAATTCGGTTGAAAACTGACTTCTTCATCTCAGTGCTGAGTGCCTGCGGCGTTATAGCATACGCGAAGTCCTGAACATCAAGTTAAGAGGACTATGCACTACTGCTCTATCAACAATATTCTTTATGTTTTTCATATTTATAACGGAGGTTCACAGCAGAGAGTCAATCAATTTCTGTTGAACAGCATGGTTTGTGCACGCTGTACTGCTTCAGATTTAACCGGTATTTTTCGAAGGCCAATTGCTTCCGCCTGAATTCTGTGCAGACCGCTACCTCGTTGGCAACGTAAACTCCTTCCTCATGGGTGGTACCTTCAGCACAACCAGCACGATGATGTGGCAGATGCTGAATTTTGCGAGAAACCCAGACACGGTTCAAGCGCGGGTGCAACGTGAAATTGATGACGTGGTCGGCCACGATCGCCAGCCTACGTGGGAGGACCGGAAGCAGATGCCATACACTTTGGCCTGTGTCTGGGAAGCGGACCGATGGAAGACGGCTGGGCCGCTTGGCCTTCCGAGAGAGTAAGCATGCGTAACGTATCAGTATGTCTCAATGTGACTTTTTTGTCGTTAAGCAAAATCAAGGCAGATAATTATAAATGACCGTTTCATATTATGCTTCCTCCCTGTGTAGAAAGTTGTAGATTATCTCTACGGTGTAGCCCACCTGTCAGATTTTTGATCAGCCTAAAAAATTTAACATTGTTTTGTAGGCATTGTGGAATTGATAAATAACTATTTACTGGACAAAAAATATTAACGCTACTCTTTGGCCTTCCTCTTGAGGAAATTTTGTATCCTTGCGTTATGCATTTGAGTGATAAGCCCCTTTTACAACGTTGAGATAGAGCTGGCCATGTCGTCAACAGAAGGAAGGCGTAATATCGGGGTTTCCCTGTAGCACCATGGTTCCTTGTAGCATCATGACCACTTTCTGACATCATTTCCGCAAATACTCAGAAAAAAGCTCTCGAGTTTAGGTTGGTTTGAACCACTGTGAATCGGGTATTCTGTCACTGCTACACAACCGCATTGCATTTGTGGGAGACAGAAAGTTCTGTTATCGGATGGATGGCCTGCCCAAAGCTGGAGTGAGTAAATTTAGCTATGCTACGAAGATTTCCTTATTGGAGGAACACGAATCAGATGAATGCGCAATATTTCTTGTGCGTATAAAATGTCCACAGGCAGACGTTCTGCTTGCATCACTATTCTGACACAAGGCGATGCCTTTGGCAGGCCAAGGCACGAGCGTGGAGAATTTTTATGGGTGCCTCGAGATTCTTTATGCTGGTTAAATATCTTCGCTGCTACACCGGTACACTTGAAGCGCTTGAGCGCTACCGTAAACCTTGTTATTCGATTCAATGTTTAACGTTTCTGCCGAAATTGACATTTTTATTTTGTTGCTCAAGAACACAAGGCTCGACCTACTACATAAGTGAATGAATATCAGGCCGAACATCAAATTCCTGTTCTACCAGATCCCCCACATTCACCCAAAAGGCCACTACGTGATTTTAGTTTTGCTTCTCCGCGTGGAATGGCCGCAAAGCGAAAGCGTCAAGAAGATACGGCAGCAATCGATACTGCTGTGGCAAATGCGCTGAAGAGCACCGCCCATGTAGCTTCCTTTGCTTACTTCCATGATCTCCAGAAACGCCAGCTGGGCGTAAATAGCCGAGGAGAATACTAACACAAGACGTAAGAGTCATTAGATGTAAGGTGAATAAGATGCCTTTTGTGAGTTCAGTAGTTCAACGTTTTGGACAAATGCGAACAATAGTGTTCTGCTTAGTGTCATGACAAAGGGTGAAAGATAATATTTTCTGGAATTGAAGACACGCAAAGCATATTTGTTCCGTGCTAACTGAACAATATTATGTATAAATGGTGCTAATGTGCGCATTTCTCGAATGTCACAAAGCTTGATTAGGGGATGTCCATGACTAGGTTTGCAAAAAAGCATGTTTTCAAACCTTTTACTCCATTGAATTTATTTAAATATGAATTACGTTATATCGTGTGGGTGTACTGACCAGGGTATAGTGGAGATTCATACCATTTTGTCCTCGTCAGTGCGCTGCTTCACCCACGTGTCACGATGATTAGTTTCCAACTCGCCCAACATTCCACATTACTGCAATACCCTATAATGTCGAATTTCGATTTGAACCGCAGGTATAAGGCTGCTCCGTCAAGCAATCGTATCTCCCCTTTTCACATTTTTTTCTATTCCTCTGCTCCCTTTCTCCGTAGGGTGGCTAACCGGACGTTTTGTGATGATAGCTCTTGTGTTCTCTATTTTCTTCCTGATTCTGCTCCAATTAAATATTCCACCCGAAGTCGCTTCACGTCTCAGTCTCCAACCAACAATTTCGGATAAGAGATCAGATTCTGGGGTTGTAGGAGCCAAAACCACCGCACGATTATGAGGCATGCCATAGTGGGGGACTTCGAAATAATTTTGAGCAATTCTGCTTCTTTAACGTGCCACTAGAGCTATGTCACGAGCGGTTTCGCATTTTTGTCTCTATCGAAATTTGGCTACCACGGACAGAATCGAACCCACAACCTCGAGTTCAGCAGCGCAACACCATAGCCTTTAACGTAACCGTGGCGTGTTTGAACATCCGTGCTCAGGTTAAATGAGACAGAAGTACTTTATTGACACACCACTTTACAGACCTCCAGCCGTACCAATGGTTGAGTCTCATCACCCTTAGAATTACTGATATTACCCGCAAAGAAGCTCAGGGGCTGCGGTGTTACGCCTCGGAACTGGATTTCACGTGTTCTAACTTGGCCGTCATGGCCGAATTTGGATGGGCGCTTAATGCGAACACTCTGCTATCCGTGCATTGAGTGCATTGTAGAGATACCCAGGGGGTGTAAATCAATACGGCATGCCTCATAATCAGATCATCGTATTGGAGCGTAGCACAGAACTTATTCTCATGACAGCAAATGTATTGGAAACACCGGCTCATTTAAACGTTCCTTTTGTGCGGCATTTTAAAGCAATTTCTACGGGTATTATTATTATTATTATTATTATTATTATTATTATTATTATTATTATTATTATTATTACCAGCAGGAGAAATAGCGCACCGGTGTGTTGTTTCTATTTGTCCCCCTTTCTCTGTGTGCATTTCTCGCGGGGTTCTAAAATGTAATAATACAAAACTATGCAGAGATGAATAAAAATTCCTGCATCGGAACGTTACGCAGCCTATCTTGCGTGCGATCGCAATTTCAAAAAAGAAGGTTCCGTGAACGGGAATATTCATGCTTATAGTAGTAAGGTTAAAGTATGCTCGCCACCAATGAATAATTCTTCGGCCTATTTGCTCAAAATGAGTGATCGTGATCCTATAGCCTTGCATCACTACTTTTTTGCTTCCAGAGAGCCTATAAGATCTCACTGAGCTGGGCGTCATAGGCACGTGCTGAAATTGAAGCAACTACTAGCGTTTGAATAAAAGACTGATCCTTACGATATCTGTTCACCAGAAATATGAAAGCCTTTCGAGGACGTGCTACACCAAGCCATGGTTTTCTTCTTCATTTTGAGTGTGCTACTTCTAGAAACGCTACCTCAGATTCAAAGGCAATTGGGCAAAACTAATACGCACTATCTAAGCAGCAAAGAAATACAAGAGACTTGGTAAACGTTCGCGTTATAAAGAGTGTGTGCAGAGGGAGCGGGCAGCAGAAGGATAAATAGGGCATAAATGTTTTGTTTTATTTGTAACCCTTCCGTTCTGTACATCTTCTCGTGGGTTTCTAAAGTAATAAAGAAAGAAATATTTACCCATCCTGCGCTTTACGGGGGATGTTTCTGACAAACTATGAGATAATTGACAGGGTATATATTGAAATAGGCTACAGTGAACTATCTGAACAGGCATTCTGAGGCCCGTTACACGAGTTGTTTACGGCTTATTACTTTTTATCAGCTGGTAGCAGTGCGTAAAATGTGTTGACATTTAAAACACAATAAAAGCAATTCAGCAGGACGTAACGTTGACCTGGATACTTTCATCTTTCATGTAGATGACCGCGACACATTAACCCTTTGCGGCCCAGTGATTCCAAATGGAATCATCAATTTTGTAGCTCAGTGGGCATCCCCGGGTTAAATAAAAAGGTTGTTCTTACGCTACAACTAATATTTAGCCCTTGCTCTACATATTCTGGCAAGCTGGTAGACTCAAGAAAGTGCTGCCACCTCTTAACGAAAAAATAACAAAAATCGCTTGCACTGTTCGCGCCATTCGCTCAGATCTCCTCTTCTTTTTACTGTGCAGCGGTACTGTGCAGGGTTTTGGCAATTTTTCAATATGCGGAAGACACTGTGCTCATCCTTTATAAAATCACAGGAAACAGCAAATATTGCGTAAGCTCTATAAAAATTACAAATAACTGTAAAGCATGGTTACAGAAAATTTCAATTTTTGAAATTGCGCAGTAAGCTAAATTAGTGTTATTTAGAATGCCACACGAATGGAGCAGATTTAAACAAACCTGTGTGTCGAATACATACACTATAACCTCTGCACGCACACAACACTTCAAGCGAAACCTCTAATTAATGAAATACATTAGGCTCTTTCAAAAACTACTGCCTATGCTTCACTTAATGATGGGTCAGCTAATAAGTTATTGGTATTCAGCTGACTAGCAGACAGTCATGTATAAATGAAGGTAAAATATTGAAATATATTTTATTCAAGGCATCAGATAGGTGCGCGTAAGAAAAACCGGGGATGAGCTGTGCACCTAATTAAAATGTAATGTACAATTGCTTGTTACGCCTTATTTCAGGTGCGCAGAGGACGTCGTGGTTGGTGACTTCTTCATACCGAAGGGAACTATTGTCCTTCCGAACATTTGGGCGGTTCACAATGACCCTACTCTTTGGAAAGATCCTACGAAATTTGACCCGGGACGCTACCTCAATGAGGATGGGACATTGATTTCGCATAAGCCCGAGCATTTGATACCCTTCTGCATTGGTAGGTGATATTTCATTACAGCAAATGCAAATCAGGATTGCTAAATGAGAGTGTGATGGAGTCAAGAGAGATTGTAGCGATCACGCATTGCCTAATGTCACATGTAATAGAAATACGTTTGCATACTAACTGCGAAGTCGCACAAAGCAGGCGTTTCGAGCGTTGACATCCATGTTAAAAACATAAACATCTAGTAACCCAATGGGGCACTAAACAAACTGCTGAGCTAGGTTTCATTGATCAAATAGATTTGAGACATACCAGAAACGTTACTCTTTTCATGAGCGGTGTCTTGGGAGGGAAGAAAATACGCGAGAACAAGATAGAGAGCCCCTCTTGACGTCAGGAGATATTAAAAACGTATGCTCGGGGTTACCTAAATGTTTATTGATAAATGAAGTCCCAACTGTACACCATAAGAAGAAACGATTCAACCTAGCCTGTTGTCAGAAACGCTCAGCATGGCATAATGCACAGGGGCAATATATACAGATAATTATTTGTGCATTTGGCACACATGAGAATGCTTTGCGACGTAGCACAATACAACTGAGGCATTTTCTGACAACACCCAAAGGTGTTCCTACGGCTTGAAGCTTTAGTTTCTTAAAACACATAGGAATAAAGGTAATCGATGCATATGTTGTAAGCTCGGAAAGAAGTCCCGTTGTACGACTGGTAAACATTGCATAAGACAAAAAAATTAGAGTTCATGCAAAAATGAAGACAAAACATATGCGAATGACACAAATCCCTGCAAAATAAAGAAAGGAAGAGGAAAGCAGTGCACTTCACAAACAATACTGAAAAAGACATCAGCGGAAGCATCGAACATTTTGTCCGATGTGCAAAAGTGCACGACCTCTTCTTCTACCCGACCGTATGCGACTGCTGATCGGGCCGCCTCTCTCGCTGACAGACCGGGCGGACAGTTCACTGCAGCCACGCACAAACCGAGATCGATATGGGTATCCATCGATACTAGTTGTTGTTTAGAGTGGCAAAGCAACTGGCAGCGCGAGAAATCTAAGGTGTGATTGTCAATCAGCTCAAGTCTGGAAAATGCGAAGTCCGGTATTTAGGCACACATTTTTGCTGTTGCTGCTGCTCAAGTATAAAGACAAAGTCTATAGAACGTGAGATCTTGCTATCGCATTTTTCAGCAGGTCATATCTATTGTACACACCCGGTAAAAAACACGAAGACCCAACGCAATGTTGTGGTTGAAATTATACTAACCTTGTGTGAGTTAGTGAGGCAGCAGCACTAGTGGATGACAGGAGAAGTTCGTCGCCTGTAGCTGTTATCTTCTTGCGCGAAAAGAACAAAAGAGATGATGCTTGTCACGGGAAGACTGTTGATGAAATGCGCTTCGACAGAGCAGTAGGAAACGCATCTCAACATATTTAGGGCTCCTATACTCCTTGTGTCACAGTGGCACATGGCTATTCTGGGCGATTGGCACAAAAATGGGAATACAATCAGTAGCACGCACCCAGTGGTCGCAACGCAGCAGCCAGCAGGTCTATATGAGCAGGTACTCATTGGCACACACCCACTGTCATATAACTAGCGGCTCAAGTTGTCTACACAGTCAGCAATATAGTATCCTCAAAAGCAAGATGTAAAGAAGCCTTCACTTTAAGAAAAAAAAAACGCGTAGATCCGACGCACTGTTGGAATCTAAATGATGCGAAGCTTGTTCTCGTTATCAAGATAGGTGCACTACCCGGTCACGCGAGAACCGCTGCCACGCTTGTAGTTGTCAGCTGTCTGTGTCATAGACGGCGCTAGAAATGCATGACACTTGTCGAGGAAAGAATCTTGGCGAGAGCTGTACGCACAGAGAAGCGATTGCTGTCCTACAAAACGACAAGTGGCCTGGAAATGCACCTTGCTAGACATAAATTCTGCTCCTACTACTTGTTCTGGGCTATTGGCAAAGAAAGAGCCCATTTCCAGTGACACGTACCTAGTTTGACATACCCAGTGAACCACGCTGTGTATTCGGGCCCATAACAGTAGCCTAAGTTGTCTACCTGGCAAGACAGCACCCAGCCTGCACGCAGCACACAAGGGCCACAAGCCGCGAAGTAGGGGATTAAGGAAAATAATGGTTACAATAAAATACTTATTTCAACGTCGTTCTCGCCAAGAACTCGCCGCGCCAAACCCGCAATTAACAGCGGAGGAGGTTCGGCTATACAGAAAAATCCAGACAAACACCTACCCACATCTGGGGCGATGGCATGCCATCTGGCCAACCAGATATGCCAGTCAAAGCCCCTGGTGTGGGGGGGGGGGGACGCCATCCTTGCCCTATGTCACATAGGAGTGCCAATCACGACCCCAAAATTCAATTTCAGCTCGTTTAGCACAAAATTCCTTAGGGTGCCTTGGGCAGCCATTCTCGCCCGGACTGACCTGGAGACTGAATTGAGCCTCCTCGACCAGGCACCGTGCTTGGCGGTGGCCACTGGAGTCCTGGACCAACCCTCCGGCCCCCTTAATCCTATTTTTCCTAAATAAAGTTATTTCTCTCTCTCTCTCACTTATTTCAAGAAGGGTTTTGCAAAATATGTGTTCAAACAAGGTTTTAACATCTGAGTACCCTCAGCGAAAGAGTAGAGTCAATTGAGAACTGCTTCCCGCCTCTCCTTTTGACCACATGCTAATTGTTGTCATCCCTGTCAATAACTGTATTTTCCAATAAATTACTGTCATTTCCACGGTTTATCAGGAGCCCATTGTGAGGAGTTTTCTAAGGCCCTTGTCATAATTGAATATGGGCCTTATATTTGATGGGCTGTCTGTGGGTGTTTAGCATCAATCATGTATTTTTAACACTCCCTATCCGAAACCACATGATTCACGTTAAAATTTGCGTATTCTTCGTATAAAGGTATCTTTTTTTCGCAGGGCGCCGAGCTTGCCCTGGAGACATGTTTGCCACAATGGAGATATTCCTACTGATCACGTTCCTGCTTCAGAAGTATCGCATTGTGCCGGACCAGCCAATTGACTGTGACTTGGACTCCCCTGATACTGAGCTCTCGCACATCAGTCAGATCAAACTGCGCTTTTTACCAAGACATATGGTTAATTTCTGAAAGAGTGGTGCCCTGCATATAAAATTTTTGATATAGATGCTGATTTGGAGAGTAGACAACCCATTTCGACATGTCTCTGAAATGTTTTTCTGCCTGTGCTCATAGTACAATCGGTTCGCTTGCTGGCAGTGGTTTTGCTGGGTGGCTCAACTTCCACAGAATTCATATGTCTGCAGTTCAAGGTACCTAACCAAAACAGGAAATATAAAACCAATTCGGGCTATCTGGCAATGGGTTATGTTGACCCTCCAGCCTCCAACGCTTGGCGAACCATTGCAATGCTCGACATACGAGCGTTTTTGCACACTGCCCGCATTGAACTAGCAGCCACCGCGGCCCTGAGTCATACCCGCGACGTTGTACTAACTTGTAGAACGTCGCAGCTACAATGACAGCACTCTCGCGGCGATAATAAAATAACTAAATGAACAAATAAGCAGTGGTTTCCAAGTGCTGCCCCAGTTCTTCCGTCTGCATGGTCACTTAAATTTGAGCCATTAGGTTGGAGAATACAAGAAAAAATAAGGACATAGGTGTGACATGTTTGCATATTTAGTTGGATATTATAATTTGAAGCAGAATTTTGTAAATTGCAGGGAAGCTATTTTGGTGCTCCTCGTTTATTGCATCACATTCTTCGGATCCTGTGGGATTCAATACCGTGTAGACAAATTCAGTGTCATCGTATAACGGAATACAACCTAATGCAACTCTGCGCGTTATAGTCGCAGCAGTGTCAGTAGAGAATGATAATGATTACTTATGTTGAACGGAAGCACTTTCATGAGAGATCTGCGACATCAGGTGCAAACTATTCCAAAAGATCCCGTCTATGGAATGACCTGCAGCGTAGCAACATTCCCACTAAACATACTTTATTTTTTTAGCTGTCCACAATATGTTTTGACAAGGTTAGCAAGACGTACCGTAGTCACCTTAAGAGCCCATTCACAGTTGCGACTAGGCGAGGTCGCGCGACCAAGTTAGTCGCAAAACGACCGGTCGCAAATAATCGCAAATGGTCGGTCCTCTCGAAAGGCGACCGGTTTCGGGCCAGTCGCTCGCTGCTCGATTTTCAGTCGCGCGACCGCAGTCGCAGAACAGCTCAACCAATCAGATGCAAAGGAAAAGGGCGTCCACGCTTACTTATTTTACGCGGCGACACCATTGCAAGCAGACGTGAATGGCAAATCGCGAGACATTTCGGTTTAGAGACTCTTGGGTCACATTTGTCAGTGTGAACATCGTTCGTCTTGAGTAGTTTTCTGTTCGCCAGTCGCAATCGGTCGCGGGACGTCTAGTCGCAAGTGTGAATCCGCCCTATAACGTGTACAAGACATCTTTTAGACGTATTCACAATATATTTAGGACCTCTTGTAGCAGTCTTGAGGCAGCTTTGTCGGATGTCTTAAGACGTCGTGAAGACCATTTAATGAACAGCCAAATAAGGGGTATCAGACGTCTTGCAAGACATCTTGTAGCTATTTGAAAAATAACTATAGAAAGTTTGCGAGACGTTTTGTAGCCGTTCAAAAACGTCTTTCTAACAGATTAAACAGATTCTCGAAGAGCAAGGTATGCCACATTCTAGTCACTATTTACGTAACGTAGCCCTACATTTTGTTGAGTGACAGGTCCTTTACGGCCCCAAGGTAACATAAGTGCAAGCCATTTGAAAGCTTGTGATAAGAGTGGTGGCAGAATGTATAGTCGGGACTCTAACATTTATTCCAACCGTCGGCACCTTAAAACTCACTTGAAAAGGGCCACTTTTTCATTGGGCGATGGAGTAGTTGTAGAAATGACAGCAAGATCTACCAAACATGTAAATCCACAGCGGCAACACTGTTGTGACGGAAGGACTAGCACAAAGCAGACGGCATAATAAATACTCTCTAGACGCCAGAATTCAGTAACATCATTGCACTTCGGATGGTCTGTCTCCTTCCGATATCAACTGCCCAACGAAGTGCTGTTTAGCTTCAGTGATCTGGCTAGAAACGGCATACACTGAACATATGTGATGGTCTCGGATAGTAACCTTCGGTGCTATAACGTAAAATGATTTAAAACTGCTTTGATTCCAAACTCCTGACGTCAAATTTACGTAACCACCGACGCAAGCATCGGGCGGTGACCCACAGAACAACCCAATCAAACACTCTCCTTGTTCATAGGAGGTCACCGTTGTTCGTTTTCAAAACCAATACCATTGCCTACACTGAGCGGTTTTACTTGTCTAATTGGCTGACCAGAGGCGAGGAGCACGTTCTAGTGGAGAGGGTTTCGATGGGGCCGAGCCAGCACAGTGAAAATAGATAACCGCATGAAGAGGGTGGTGCCGGCTTCTCCGATTGGTCCGGAAGAGTTGGCAGAGCGATGCCGTATGCATGCCGAAAGGGCTCGATAACGTTTTACTTACACGCAAAAAGGTTTATCGTGCGCAAATAAATGCATGCTCACCGGGAGGTGCGAGTAGCGAGGGCCTGAGCGATCGGCGGGCAGCCATCTATTCCTTTCGGAACGGGGCAGTCTGTGGCTATTCAGAAAATATTTCAGTTTTGTTCGGCATATTATTGCATTTTTTTTCGCGTACTCGTCACTTTGACGTGGTGAGTTTTCGTGGTTTTGTGAGGTCGCGTGACCGACAGGCGAAGCCAGCGTAGCCAGAAAACATTGAACCAATAACAGAGGGCTAATGCAGAAAAGGCGTTGAATCGGGAATGATTATTTTTCTTTTGTGCGGTTTATTCACGCATAATCAGTGTGTACACGTTTTATCAGATGGGGAGATATCGTGGTTTTCGTGACGCCGCGTGACAAACAGGCGAAGTTGGGAGTGGCCCGAAAATGTTTTGACCAATCGTGGAGGCTGATTGCAGAAATTGGAATCAAAACAGTTTGGAATCATTTTACATTATAACGTTACAGCGGTAGCTTTGAGGCGCCACCGCAGACATAATCGAGGTGATGGAAAGCTTTCGTATTCTCTTTTGCCGTCTTCTCATTAGGCACTCTACCGCGAAACCTATGCATGGTCTTGCTGTCGCAAATTGCCAAGGAAAACCTGAGAAATTAGTCCCCAAACTAGTGAACTCTACCGGGAACATGCCACAATTGCAGAGCTCGCCTTTGGCGAATTACTACGTTAGCAGACAACGCATTTAAAAGAAAGAAGACTCACCTTCTTGCCAGAAATAAGTACCTGTACTGAAATATCTCGGCAACTTCAGTCTCCCGAGAGGTGCGAGGAAATAAAAAAGTCACAGGCCTGAGCGGCAGACGCAGCACACTTACAGCATAAGCTGGAGGAGCGTCTCCATAGGAGACCGTCGTAAACTGCTTGAACATGATAACTATAAGTAATGAGTGTACGGAAAGTAGTGTGTAATTTGTTCGCATTCATTGTGAGCGAGGAAACACTACCCGGCGTCGATGGCGAGCTGCCGCTTGTGCTGGTCTCGGCACAGATGGCAAATGAGCCCGGCGTTGTCACATTGCAGCCGCGCGTAGGTGTACGATTCGCTTATTCAGCGGCAGTTCGCACCTTGCGAGGAGGCACCATAACGTGTGCCGAAGAGTAAGTACCGGTATCGAGTCTACGCGGCGCAAATGTCACATCTTTTGACACGTGGCAGGATACAATTCAACTGCTACATATCGTGAGAGCTCGTGGAATACAACGCAACCCGTAAAGCAAAGGTTCTACGTATCGACGGTGCGTGGAGCGTCTCTCACATCGCATGCTAAGCGGAATTATACGATGCAACTGCTACATGGCATGCCACCTGGTGCAATAATATGCAATTATTGCGCCATAGAATATTGCAAATTGCGCCTACAATAATATTGCATTTACAGCTTACGCTGTAAAACAAACGAACAACGAAGGTCCGGGCCACCCTACGCACGCAAAAAATGCTACAAGCACAAACGCACGTGAATCTGATTGTTAGCCGAAGCAGCAGACGTCGTCAACTCGCTTGTTGCTTGCTAAGCTCACAAGCCGTGCCCTGTGCTCGCGACGCTGTTGTGAGAGGCTTCCCACTTTTCTACAGTTATATAATCAAACTATTTCAAAAAATGCAAAGTGCAAACCTTTATTTTATTTCTGCATTAGGATAATTTTTTTACACAACACGCCTTCATTCTATCATCATCATCATCATCATCATCATCATCGCTTACTGTAAACAAAGACGAAGGTGCGGCAGACCGAAAAAATAGTTTACAAAATATGACATTCTATTTTGTAGTAAGCACAAATTCCTTATTGCAGGAAGAAGGCCACCCAACGATATTTCTTTGTTCGCAGCCTGATTTTCATTCCCCAGGATAAAAAATCTGGAGACGCTTAAGGCCACTACATAGTCCGACGTAGCTTTGACGCGCCTGCTCGCTCGGTACGGCAACGCCACGCCAGCGAGGGCGCAGCAATCTAGTCCAGCGTATCCCGGCTGCAGCGGGCGCAAGATCTGATATGATGGATTCCACGCCGGCCTCGTCACACAGAATGCACCGCGGCTATTCGAGCAAGAGCGACGCTGTTGGCGGCATGGAGCAGGGAAAATACTATGTGTGAGGTCACGTGACAATCTTGAAGCCTAGTCATAAAAAAATTACAGGAATGGCATGAGGGGAAATAAGCCCTCACGTGATAGGTAAGCGGTAGATTTTACTCGGCTCGCTTCGGTTGCGTCTGCCACAGAAGTGTCCGACTATGCGCACATGGTAGGCGTGAGGAACGCGCGCTGAGGTCAAGTGAGGGAATTCAAGTGTGTGAAATAGTCGAGTCTCTGTTATGTCAGTCCGGTAACACACCGAGCCACCACGCGGCTCGCCGCTTAAGCAGCAGACTTGCTACAAGGCTGTGTCGAACGAAGGCGTCGGATAATATACCGGCATTGTGCCGAACAATCCGCGCGGGCCACCTAAAGGACGACTGGTCGCGTTTCGTGGCGGTTTGAGGGAGACTAAGAAACCTTTCGCCCCCAAACGTATGAAGGCCACCAACCGCCCTTTCGGCTATTCGTCGCGTTTAGGGACATCTTCTGGGAATAAATGTGTTTCGCCACCGCAATCATGTGCCGGCGATGAAGTGAGCGTCCAGGGTCCGCAGCAACTGCTTTTCCGTGTGACGTGCTTCACATCGGCTCCAGTGGCGTACCGACTATTTCTCGAGTGGGGCGGGGGGGGGGGGGCAAACCGCAAAAACTCTGACCTCTCTACCTCTCTCTCTCTCTCTCTATGTTTCATATTGTGAAAAAAATGAGGGCCACTTTTTGTGGCGTGTATCGAAATTTTGCGCTGTCTAGGTTGCTTATGTGCCGGCGATGAAGTGAGCGTCCAGGGTCCGCAGCAACTGCTTTTCCGTGTGACGTGCTTCACATCGGCTCCAGTGGCGTACCGACTATTTCTCGAGTGGGGCGGGGGGGGGGGGGGCAAACCGCAAAAACTCTGACCTCTCTACCTCTCTCTCTCTCTCTCTATGTTTCATATTGTGAAAAAAATGAGGGCCACTTTTTGTGGCGTGTATCGAAATTTTGCGCTGTCTAGGTTGCTTATGTGCCGGCGATGAAGTGAGCGTCCAGGGTCCGCAGCAACTGCTTTTCCGTGTGACGTGCTTCACATCGGCTCCAGTGGCGTACCGACTATTTCTCGAGTGGGGCGGGGGGGGGGGGGCAAACCGCAAAAACTCTGACCTCTCTACATCTCTCTCTCTCTCTATGTTTCATATTGTGAAAAAAATGAGGGCCACTTTTTGTGGCGTGTATCGAAATTTTGCGCTGTCTAGGTTGCTTATGTGCCGGCGATGAAGTGAGCGTCCAGGGTCCGCAGCAACTGCTTTTCCGTGTGACGTGCTTCACATCGGCTCCAGTGGCGTACCGACTATTTCTCGAGTGGGGCGGGGGGGGGGGGGCAAACCGCAAAAACTCTGACCTCTCTACATCTCTCTCTCTCTCTATGTTTCATATTGTGAAAAAAATGAGGGCCACTTTTTGTGGCGTGTATCGAAATTTTGCGCTGTCTAGGTTGCTTATGTGCCGGCGATGAAGTGAGCGTCCAGGGTCCGCAGCAACTGCTCAATACCAGGAATTAGGGACATTTCGTACAGTTTCCTTTTTTCGCCACCACGTGGCGTATCGACCTTAAAGAATTCGAAATTCCCGCTATGACGTATGCTATGACGCACAACTAAAGAAAGCGCAATAAAAAGAAACACACCCTGAAGCTGTGGCTTCACCTCGGTGCTTGGAAATGAGCGCGCTTGTGTATCAGCGTTATCTCGAAGACGGCCAGGTACTTGCTCTACTGACAATGAATCGACGGTTTTGCTAGACACTTCGCCAGAAAGCTCGTCCGCATTCTGGAGAGATGTCTGATCGAGATAACGGCTCCCGCGAACCTTCCGATGAATATATATTTTTTTCCTTGAGCAGACTTTTTATTTGCACAACACTGTGGCCACGGTCTTGCGTATACGTCAGGGTTCTGTTTCATGGGTTTCCTATAAAACTGGCGTGATCCATTGTTTAAGAGGAAGCTTTAGCTCGGGCCTATCTTCGATGCCGGATTATCAAATACATGTAAAATGCAGGAATGCTTTCATGAGAAAACCGCTGAACCGATTTGAATGAAATGTGTTGCATTTAAGAGGGAAAGTTAAATTGCAGAGACTGCAGCAAATAGAATTTTCGTTTAGATAGTGTAATGTTTTCAAAGAATTGCAGGATGTTCATAAATTTCAAAAAAAAATAGAAGCATGAAGTTTACAAATCCGGAACTCAGCCAATAAAAACAAATATGGCATTTCTATAAACTGAACCTGTTGGAGCATTAAAAGCGAACAATTTTTTTGCTTTAACTTAAAGCTTACGTGAATTTGTTATAATGTTTGGAAGGGTTTTGCAAATGCAACATTCACAACATAGTGGTATATTTGAGGATGGTGTATGATATATGATTGCTATCCGCTTTCGATGTATTATTAGGTGCAGTTTACAGAATGCTGACATCACTTTTAGCTGCTGAGCTACATAGCTCTATACGCCAAGTTTTCTTTTTTTGAAATTTGGCAATTCTTTAAAATTCGACGTAAGAAAGGTAGACCAGCCTATAATAAAATATCCCTTTCGGCAATCACTACACTTCAACTTTTTTTTTCTAAATTCAACTTAACTCATCAAATTTGGTGCATTGGTTGCTCTGAGAAACTATTTCCGATTTCCCATGTATTTCGATAGGAGCCCCCAAGCTCAATGTTCCCCCTAAGTTCGAGCTTGAATAATATACTTGTTGGCAAGATACGTTTGTAAACGTGTGATCGTGGCCTAATGAGCTAGAGCACTGGCGTACTGAGCTCAACGGCAGAGGATATGTATGCAAAGCGTCTTTGGAAGGAATATGAGAAAAGAAAGGGAGCAGGCTGGTATGTTATTCAGAAGCGTGTCTGGTTGGCTAAAAATTACTAAATGCTTTGGTCGTCATACCACCTTCCGTTCCATCAGCATAATTTCTATTTCATTCCGCTAGTATTGTGCTATTATTGTCAATCAATCGAGATTAGAACACCGGTGTCATGGCATTGTATTCCGTCGCAATTATTTATCGCCGTCACTTCAGAATCCCCTCATCGTCGTCATGCCGTCGTCCTTATATGCCTTCGTCGTTCTATCGACATCATTGCTACCTCGTAATTCCATCGTCGTCACTGAATGCGCTGTCGGCCTGCGGTCGTTGTTCTACCATCGTGAGGTAACATTGGCGAGCGATGGTCATAACAAATCGGGTCAATCAGGGAGACAGTGTATGGCCGCATATAGCCGAATCACTTGAAAATGACATGAAACACTACGGATTCTAAACAAAGATGTCTTAGCTAACACGGTGTGTCGCTTCTTGTTCGCAAGATTGTGTAAATGCTAATCGCATTAACTTCGGTAATCATCTTAACATGGGTTCTGCAGGAATTCTTTCATCTTCGCGACACTAACGAACTCTTGTCCACATTGTTCCCAGCCTATTAACACCTCGAATTCCTAGAGGTGATCGTGCTCAGGCATGTGACGGACGACCCGAAGTTTGATGGAGGTAGCGGTGTGATTTCGACAGCGGCGCCGCCTATCGACCAGGAGAAACACATTTGGGTGGGTGGGAATAGCGGCGAAAGGCACACTTCATGAGTTGCTAGACATCACAGATTTGAATCAACCTGACAAAGAGTTAGAAATATATATGCATTGCATTCGCGCTAAAGAAATTGAAAACTATTGGATTGGTGCGAGACTCGCTGCAAAAACACTCATTAGACTGTCTCAGGTATCCGAGCTATCCTTAACGGGAATCAATGAGATGAGTTTCGATAGAGCTCGTTACATTCTTCAAGAGCGGAAGACGTGCCTAGAGGCAGAGTCGACGGCAATATTTTGTTGCTGCACAAAAATATCTATATTTTCGGCATGATCATATCTATATTTTCGGCAAAAACTTGCTATGATGCAGCTTGAAGACCGCCCGGCGGCCGTTGATCACATGACAGTATCCTCACAATAATCGAGAACGCGAGCTAGCTTCGTAAAGGCAAAAGGGCTAATGGGTGGAACAGAACCGGGCCGGCCAAAAAATGGTACTTTCGGTCTCGGGCCAGGCCCGGACCTGAAAAACCGGCCCGTGCAGTGCTCTACTTCAGATAGTCTGATCAGCAGATTCCCATACTGTCATGTAGTAGTGACGCTGACGTAAAGAGTCGTAAAACTGTATGACGAAACTGATTCTTTATTGGGCGAACATGTACCCACAAAAGCAAGCTACACTCAAAGCACAACGAAAGCGGTGAACACAGTCGGCGATCGTCGAAATCTGATCAGCGGCGAAATGCGTCGGCTTTTATACATGAGTCATCGAAGGCCCCAGAATAACCCCTGGTACCCACATCTCTTCCAGAAAGATCTAGATAATTCGCGTCTCTCATACAATCAGATTACATGAGCGTCGGTGACAAAAGACAACGGCTAGAAGCATCGATAACGTTCGAGAAACTTCCCATACATGCAGGCGCGTCCTGTGCCTAGAGGTAACGTTTAACATTTTTAGCCGGTGAAAAGCGGTCACCGGTGAAAGATAAACATATATACGTGTAAATACCCTCCCCCTAAAAAGCATCGTCCCGATGATACAAACAAGAAAGCGAAAACAAAACCACGCGTACAGAGAGAGGAAAAAAAAAGTCTCAGTTTCGCCCGAAAGGCGAAGCATCAATTGCGATAGCAAATTAGTAGTGAGCTATTCGGAGTAGGGATAGTAGTTTTATCGGCTGCATAAACTTGGACACATCCGCTTACTAACTGAATTAACAGGCGTGGTGTCAGCGCGCACAAGCAAACATGAATAGATCACACTGAATCACCGCAGACAACGACTGTCAAAACGTTGGCAGTTGATGGGGGCGAAATGCGAAAACACCCGTGTACTTAGATTTAGGTGCACGTTAAAGAACCCCAGGTGGTCAAAAATTTCCGGAGTCCCCCACTACGGCGTGCCTCATAATCAGAACTGGTTTTGGCACGTAAAACCCCATAATTTAAACCGTTGGCAGCAATCGCAGCCGCCGCAGCGGGAGGGGTTCGTGGGGTCTATCGCTTCAAAGGAAACTGAGCGGCGGATGCACAGCGCATACAAAGGTCAGGGCCGTGTGGAGATAGGAGACTGTGCGGGCGACGGCCACAGCCGGGCAAAGTACGAACTGAGTTGTTGGCAGAGTAGAACCTGCCCCCCCCCCCCCTCCCTCCTCGCGCTGCATTACCGCTGTGTTGCTTTCGCGTGGGAGATAGAGTGGCAAGTTCCCCTTACGCCCGATTGCAAGATACGCCTTTGGTGCCGGAGCACAGCGTCGCCCCGCCTCCCTCCCTCCCATACCCCCACGGCCTTTCGCGCGACGGTCGCGTTTGCTTTCGGCCGTGCGTTCGCTTTCCGTGATAGCGCGCGCGTCCCCCCCCCTCGCGCTTTCGCTCGCGCATATTTTATCGCCCTTGGAATCTATACGGAATCTCACGACGACGGCGACACCGACGACAGAAATCCGGTTTAAGTGTCCATATAATTGTTATCGCAATAAAAACAGCAAACAATAACAAAGTAACAAAGTACCGAAGTTCGTCAGCGGGCGTAGAAAGGGCTAAGACGCACCACGTGGATGACTTCACGCGTAGAGTTTCTCACAATATTACCTAGAGGGAAAACTGGCGCTGCTGTACTGTGGTATCCATGGGAATGCCGGTATATTGTGACTTCGGATTGGCATCGTTCTTGGAGAGCCAGAACGCCTTGAAGACGCGCCTGGCTAGTACCGTTCCGTCTTTCACAATGATTCATTTCCTGCTAAAACAGCGCGTAAAAAACTGCTTTAGCTTTATTATTACACAAAAACGTGTTTTGTTTACTTTTGAGGACATACTATTCAATGCAGAATTCTATGGAACGTAATAAGTATCAGCTGGCCGCTAAAGTTGGAGGGCAGACGATAAGATTCTCGCTCGCTTTGGAACAACTTGTCGTCTGTTCTTGCTTTTCTTCGCTTGATGCTGCACTGCAGGTGAGTAAACTTTATTGAGAGATGTAATATGGGTGAATGAAAGCCTTTTATGTAGATTTTATTTTAAGAATGCGTTATTTGTGTAGCCATATAAACACGTTTTAGACGGAGCCTCGCACAACACCAGCCAACACAAGCCTCGCAAACACATATCCCGTCATTCCCATGAGGGCACGGCGCCCTTTAAGAAAATCGCATAGACGGTGGCGCCAGTTTACCCTCTAGGTGTTATAGTGAGAAACTATATGACTTCACGTCGTACCCGGCGCCGCTGTGATTACGAAATGCCGTCTGGCACGACCTCATAGTCCAGTGTGCCAATACGTCGGATGATCTTATATGGTCCGAAATAGCGACGTAACAGTTTCTCGCTAAGTCCTCGTCGGCGTATCGGAGTCCAGACCTAAACACGTTCGCCGGGCTGGTACTCGACGTAGCGTCGTCAAAGATTGTAGTGTCGGCTGTCGGTCCTCTGCTGGTTTTTGATGCGCAGGCGGGCGAGCTGTCGGCCTTCTTCGGCACGCTGCATATAGCTGGCATCGTCGAGATTTTCTTCGTCGGTGACGTCCGGTAGCATGGCATCAAGCGTTGTTGCCGGGTTCCTTCCGTAGACCAGGTTGAACGGCGCCACGTGCGTCGTTTCTTGCACGGCCGTGTTGTATGCGAAGGTCACGTGCGGAAGGATAGCATCCCACGTCTTGTGTTCGACGTCGACGTACATTGCCAGCATGTCGCCGATGGTCTTATTTAGGTGCTCGGTGAGGCCATTCATCTGCGGGTGGTAGGCGGTGGTTCGGCGATGGCTTGTGTGGCTGTATCGCAGGATGGCTTGAGTTAGTTCTGCCGTAAAGGCTGTACCTCTGTCGTTGACGAGGACTTCTGCGGCACCGTGACGCAGGAGGGTGTTCTCAACGAAAAATCGGGCTACATCGGCGGCACTGCCTTTGGGCAAGGCTTTTGTTTCGGCGTAGCGCGTGAGGTAGTCCGTAGCTACGACGATCCATTTATTCCCGGACGTCGACGTCGGGAAAGGCCCCAGTATTACCATCCCGATCATCTGGAACAGTCGGCGAGGTGGCTCGATCGGCTGTAGAAGTCCGGCTGGCCTTGTCGGCGGTGTTTTGCGTCGCTGAGAGTCTCGGCATGTCCTTACGTAATGGGCGACGTCGGCAGAGAGGCGAAGCCAGTAGTATTTTTCTTGGATCCTCGCGAGCGTGCGGGAAAAACTGAGGTGTCCAGCCGTTGGGTCGCTATGGAGAGCTCGCAGAACCTCTGGACGCAATGCTGAGGGTACCACGAGGAGGTAGTTGGCTCAAACAGTCGAGAAGTTCGTCTTTAAGAGAATGTCGTTTTGAGAGAAAAACGACGCCAATCCTCGCCTGAACACCTTGGGCACAATGACGGTCTTGCCTTCCAGGCAGTCTACAAGGCTCATTAGTTCCGGGTCAGCTCGCTGTTGTTGGGTCCCAAGAAAGTGCCGTCATTCTGGTCGTCCTGTGGCGGTGGTTCGACGGGGGCGCCAGACAAGCAGACAAGGACTGATGGGTCCCGACAAAGTGTCGTCATCCTGGCCGTCCTGTGGCGGCGCTTCAACGGGAGCGCGAGACAAGCAGTCGGCGTCAGGGTGCTTTCGCCCGGACTTGTAAACGACGGTGATGTCGAATGCTTGAAGTGTCAAACTCCATTGTGCGAGGCGACCTGAAGGATCCTTCCAGTTAGCTAGCCAACACAAGGCGTGGTGGTCGCTGACAACTTTGAAGGGCCTGCCATAGAGGTAGGGACGAAACTTTGATGTAGCCCAGATGATGGCGATGCATTCCTTTTCGGTTGTGGAATAATTTGTTTCCGCCTTCGACAGCGACCGGCTAGCGTAACTTACAACCCTTTCTAGTCCGTAAGTCCTCTGCACAAGCACAGCGCTGAGTCCTACACTGATTGCGTCGGTGTGCACTTCGGTATCGGCTTTTTCTTCGAAATGTGCAAGTATTGGCGGCGATTGCAAGCGTCGCTTCAGTTCTTCAAATGCTTCGACTTGCGGCGTCTCCCACTTGAACTCGACGTCGGCCTTCGTGAGGTACGTCAGTGGCTCAGCGATCCGTGAAAAGTCCTTCACGAAGCGCCTGTAATAGGCGCGCAGTCCAAGAAATCTACGGACTGCCTTCTTGTCGGCGGGCGAAGGAAAGTCAGCGATGGCCGCAGTTTTCTGTGGGTCAGGGCAAACTCCAGACTTGTTGATGAGTGGCCCAAAAACAAGAGCTCCTCGTATGCGAAGCGGCACTTTTCTGGCTTTAACGTGAGTCCGGAGGTCTTCATAACTTGAAGAACTTTTGAAGGCGCCGGAGGTGTTCCTCGAAGCTTGAGGCAAACGACGTCGTCCAAATAGACGAGGCAAGTCTGCCACTTCAAGCCTGCCAGTACATTATCCATGATGCGTTGGAAAGGCGCAGGTGCCCAGCAAAGACCAAACGACATGACCTTGAACTCGAACACTCCGTCTGGTGTTATAAAGGCAGTCTTCTCCCGGTCCCTCTCGTCGACTTCGACTTGCCAGTAGCCGGTGTTGAGGCCCATTGATAAAAAGTACTTTGCGTTGTAGAGTCGATCCAAGGCGGCGTCAATACGTGGGAGAGGGTATATGTCCTTCTTCGTGATTTTATTGAGGCGACGATAATCGACGCAGAAACGTAACGTTCCATCCTTCTTCTTTACTAACACCACGGAGGACGCCCACGGACTCTTGGATGGCTGGATGATGTCGTCGCGTAGCATTTCTTGGTGCCTTATGTCCTCGCGTTCGCGCGCCGAAACTCGGTAGGGGCTCTGACCGAGTGCGCGGACATATTCGTCGGTTATGATGCGGTGCTTGGCGACAGAGGTTTGTCGAACTTTTGACGACGACGAGAAGCAGTTCTTGTATTGCAAGAGCAGAGCTTTTAGCTATTCTTTCTTATGATTGGGAAGGTTCTGATTGACGTCGAAAGTTGGTTTTGGTACTACAGTCATCGTTGCAGGTGCACTAGAATCCGTGAAGGCGAAAGCACCGCTGGATTGTACTATTTAGTCGATGTAGGCGACCGTGGTGCCTTTGTTAATGTGCTTGTATTCGGGGATGAAGTTCGTGAGCATCACCCTTGCTTTCTCTGCACGTAGCTCAGCTATGCCTCTAGCGACGCAAATTTCACGGTCGAGCAGTAAGTGATGATCGCCCTCGATGATGACCTCCATGTCTGCAGGCACTTCGGTACCGACGGAAATCATTACGCTGGAGCGAGGCGGAACGGTGACTTGTTCTTCTAGCACATTCAAGGCATCGTAACTGGTGTTTGTATCCGGTGGTGTCGCGTTGTGCGTTGAAAGCGTTATCGTCTTGGACCTTAAGTCGATGACTGCACCGTGTTGGTTTAGAAAGTCCATGCCTAGGATAACATCCCTGGAGCCGTGCTGCAGGATTACGAAGCTCGCCGGGTAAGTGCGGTTGTTTACCGTGACTCGCGCTGTGCAGATTCCAGCCGGCGTTATTAGGTGGCCTCCCGCTGTCCGGATATCGGGTCCTTGCCAGGCCGTTTTCACCTTCTTCAACTTGGCGGCGAACTCGCCACTGCAGACGGAATAGTCGGCTTCAGTGTCGACGAGAGCGGTGACGTTATGACCATCGAATAGCACGTGCGTCTAGATCGGTAGACCATCGTCTGGCGTTACGGTTAAGTCGTGGCGTCGGATCACCGCTGCGTCGGCTTGCTGCGCTGCTGCTACGTCGCGTTGGTAGGTCTACTTTCGGCGGCGAAGTGTTGTCGTGAAGGCTCTTGCCAGGCGCTATGCTGATACCTCGTCATGATGATTCGCGAATTTAGTTCGTCGGCGGCGGAGTATCTTCAGCATTGCGTCGTACAGCAACCGCACCTCCATCGGTTGCTGCCTTTAGTTTCCCGGGTAAGGGCTAGGAGATCGGCCCCGGGTTGGGCCGGCATACAGCCCTTACCCGGCCCAACCCGGGGCCAGATGTAGCGGCCTGGTGACGGCGAGCGTGAGGGTCGTCGTGATTGCCACTGGGCTCTGGCGAGGTAGTCGGCGATGTCACGTGACCGCTCGCCAAGCTGTGGACGTGGCGCGCTGACGGCGAACCCTTGCAGGCCCACAAAATCAAGCTACACTCGAAGCACAACGAAAGCGGCGAACACAGACGGTGATCGTCGAAATCTGATCAGCGGCGAAACGCGTCGGCTTTTATACATGAGTCATCGAAGGTCCCAGAATAATCCGTGGTACCCGCGTGTCTTCCAGAAAGTTCTAGATAATTCGCGTTGCTCATACAATCAGATGACATGAGCGTCGGTGACAAGAGACAACGAATAGAAGCATCGATAACGTTCCAGAAACTTCCGATACCTGCAGGCGCGTCCTGTGCCTAGCGATTACGTTTAACATTTGTTAGCCGGTGAAAAGTGGTCACCGGTGAAAGATAAACATGTATACGTGTCAATATGATTATGAAAGATTGAGTAAAACAATTTAAGACGTAACCTGCTTCCCTGTTCAAGCAAAAGGATCCAGTCAAGTTATTTTTTCCTCTTACACTTAGAAAGATGTTGTATATTCCCAGGTAGAACAGTGTCGCGACGAATTGGACTTTTTCTAGAGCATTAATATGCAAAAAATTTATTGTTGGGCTTTACGTGCCAAAACCACTATCTGATTATGAGGCACGCCGTGGTGGGGGACTCCGGATTACTTTAGTCCACCTGGGGTTCTTTAACGTTCACCCAAATGGCGCACTGATATTCACATCAGAAACCACATTCAACACACAGCATGCCTTCACCAACATTGGTAAAACTTGTTTTTCACGCTGCTCTCTTACGTTAATACTTATGTGTTTGTTGCAAGAAGTAAAGGGCATGCCCTGCATTTCTAACTACGGTACTAACATGTTATGACCAAGAGCCATCATCTGACAGCCTAAGACCTAAATATTTCATTGGTGAATTATTTTTCTATTTCAACTGGCCACTTAACAAATACTTATATCTGATTTTGTTACATTTTTCTAGTGAAGCTGCTACATAATTACTTGTTTAGGGACATGCTATTAGTGACACACCATTTTTATACGCGCTTCAAGTCGGCCGCCAATAAAAACAATGACTCATTAGATGCCCTTGCACACAGTACACAATCATCCACAAAAATTGTATCCCGGTTCAATAATATCACACATAAAAAACCTTGTACTCGGTCGCGCAAAGCTTGAAACAGCGAAGCTGTGTGATCGTAGCCCAGCATTTTCCGGAAGTGCGCACGAACTTTTCATCTTATTACTCATGTAGACGATAATTTCTTTTCGCGCGTCTCGGACTTACGGCCGACACCGCGCGTTGCACAGCGCAGCTTGCAACACCGACACCGCGTTCCAGGAGACCCGCTCCGTGAATGCGTCGCTCTCTCTCTCTCTCTCTTGCTCTTATAGCGCGCGAAACCTCTTCACCTCGCAGAGCACGAGCGTACAAACACGCCAGCTGTGGAGGAATACGACGACGCTCGAACGCAATCATATGGTTAGCATAAATGCAGGTTCTGGCAGCGTGGCTGTATAGCCTAGTGGTTCCGACGCTCGCTTTGGGACCGGAGGTACGCGGCCTCGAAACCCACCTTTACAAGAAAGTTTATTAATTTTTTTTGGTAGTTTCTTGATATGCACCACAAATTACGGCTGGCTTAAACATCTTCGGTGTTAAAAAAAAAGAAATTCTGGAGAGACATTTCAAACGGCTTACGTGTGGCTATGCGAAAGCGATATATTCCCTTTGGTGCAGTTTTGTACGGAACGGTGTTCCAGGAACTAGTTCCTTTTGGGAGGAACGGAGGAATGCCACCATTCCTTTACGGCTCGGTGGAACTGTAGCGGTAACTCGTTATTTTTACAAAGGGACGGCAGAGGGAACGGCGTTCCTTCTGTAAACGTTCCACGGCACTAAACAGGCGCACCGACGCACGCACGTATGCAGCACATCATGCAAGGAGCAAAGAACTACCGCTTGTCTGTCACGTGACTATGGTGCATTTTTTTTTCGCGAGTTCTGCATTATATTTTTTTAATGACTAGGCTTCAAGTTTGCCACGTGACGCTCCCTTCTGTAGTTTCTTTCCGCCATGGCGGCCTGTCGGACACTAACATCGAGATGTAACTCTTTCCGAGTTCAAACAAGGGTCTTTACTGAATTAAGAACATCTATTCTGGACATTTCTTTTTCCGCTCATACTGCAATATTGGATCAGCATTCATTAAACGCCTAAGTATTGTTCCTTTCGATGCGGTTTTGTTGTGCAGACATTCAATTCTATTGGTGCATGCGAGTAACTTTCTATTTGCAGATCTGAAGCGCAGTATCCTGACTGCGCATTTGAAGAACGAAGTGGAAAGCGCCGTATGTGTTGCACTTGTAATAGACGAGCACCAAAGTGGCAGTTAAACATGTCTGCAGTATGTCCGGTGCTGCTTGAAAAAAAATCGTCTAGGAGCGTTGCTTTGGATTCTTTTTATCTCCTGATAATGTGCCGCCGGCAATGTTCAAATTCTTATAATATACTCAGTTTGATGTGAGATTTAAATTGCACACTTTATTTCGTCGGAAGATTATCCGACACCACATTTTAATTTCAAAAAATCAAACGTAACGTTAATGTAACGACACGTTACAATGTTAGAAATGTAACTGGAACGCGTTCCATTCGCCTTAAAGTATCTTGTAACGGGAACTCGTTCCAAGATTGGAAAGGAACGAGGAAAGAGCGTTCCTGTTTTAGAGGAACGTGTACAACGCTGCTTTGGTGAAATGTTTTTTCCGCACGTTCCGCCTCCGTGCAAGTTCACCCCTGCGTTCTAACGGCGCGAGGCCAAATGAAAACGCGCTAAACGTCTGAACGCACTCGCTTGCCCACGAGTTCGTAACTCGAAGGAGCGCTCCGCGGCGTTCAATTGGACATAAATACAAGGGGTCAGGCAAGGAGACACCCGAAAGGCGAAGCACCAATGGCGATAGCAACTTAGTAGAGAGCTATACGGAGTAAGGATAGTAGTTTTATCAGCTGTATAAACTTGGAGATGCAGCAGCACCCGCAACGCGCAGAACTGTTGTCGACGCCGTCGCCGTTTTGCCCGCGTTCGCACCGAACGCGTGCGGCGTTGGTGACTGTTGCCAGGGCCCTCTGGGGGCGGCTCGGAGGTTTTCGACGAGATCAGAACGGGAAACTCGTCGAGCAGCGTCGGAAGTCTTTACCACCTTCTCGCCTCGCAACGTTTTTATATAAATACACATTTGGTGCCACAGCTAAAGGGTCTAGTTTGCAGCGGAGAAGTGGAGAGGGTGTGGAGCTTGGCCTTCTTTTTAGGCCGCGCGGCAGCACAGGCTGTCGCGTGGAGGGCATCTTGCTCCTTAAATCGCTCGTCAATTTGGCGAGCAAATTCGTCTAGACGGATAGTGAGGTTGGAGAATTGTTGGGTGAAGGCTTGGATGGCCGTCTGCACCACGGCCTGAATTTTGGCCTCCACGAGTTGTTCGAATTGTGGGGATAGGGCCGGGGTTGCCGCGGCCGATGTTGGTGTGGCCGAGGAGGTAGTGGGAGTTGCAGCCCTCTTCTTGGCCGGCTGTTCGCGAGTAGGAGGAGAAGGTAGTAGGGGAGGGAGTTTATGAGCGGCCGAGATCATTGTCGCCGGGGTAGGGGTGAGGACCTGCAGGAAGGCATGCAGCTGCGACTGAAGGCGTTGGTTGGTGTTGTGGAGGGAGGCGAGCTGTGCGCGGACATGCAACATTTTCTAGAGGGGGTTGGCGGAGTCCTGGCAGACTACGTCTGCCCAGCTCACCTCGCTGGTGTGGCGGCCGGGTTCCTGTGCAGGTGTTTTTTGGGGGACTGGAACTGGGGTTTGCCTGAGTCCGGTCCAGGAGTGGGATCAGGCCATAGGCTTGGTACGGTTGGAGGGCTGTTTCAGGAGATGGCTACGGTTTCAGGCTGTTTCAGATGTAGCACCTATATAGTACAGAGGAGTAGTAGATGTGCTTGGGCACCCAGTCTTGTTCGAAAAGTCTTGTTCGAGGTAGTGGTGTCGGCGTTGTGGGTGGGGAGTGTTGATGAGGACGACGTGTTGGAGGATGTTGATGATTACGGCGTCTGGCTTGGCCTCTTGGTGTCCGAGGCGGGCTGCTTGCAGAATCCCATCGCGAAGCGCAACGCCGTTCACGGTCCGAAGGTTGAGGCCGCCTACGGGGACGGAGGATGATTTTATGATCGTTGATGGGTAGCTTGGGGTGGCGTAGGGCAGAGAGTTGGGGCGGCCGGGGCCGGCTCCTCGCCAGAGCTTGAGGCGTAGATGGCTGCATACATTTTCGGCAGCGACGGAATTCGGAGTAGCGTTGGAGCAGGAGTTGCGAGTCGAGCTAGGATGAGTTGGCTAGGATGAGTTTATCCGGTCGTAGGGTACAAAGTTGGGTCTCCTCCGCACCCCGCAGGCCCGGTTTCGGTTCCCGCCCAGATCAAAATTTACCTATTTTTCTTTTCAAAAGGATTAGTTTACTTTGTTTACATGAACCTGCCTGCTAAATTTGTCATCAATTGGAGCATTTTTTACGCGTTTTTACTCTTTGCCGTCGGCCATTTTTGGTAGCGTCATTCGGTCACGCCGCCGACTACAATTACGGGTTTTCGCGTAATGGGGCATATAATGCTTTCGCATTAAAAAAGTGGAAAGGAATCGGCCCCAACACGGAGCCTTGCGGCACACCAGACGTAGCAGCAACATCATCTGAGCAACTCCCATTCAAAACAACTCTTCGACTTATACCTGTCACACGGGTACATTTGGAAGGCCTTCCAGTCGACGGCCTTCGAAACGCCACAACTCTATCGACTCGAAGGAGTTGTCACGCTGCTACACGGCACTTTTGAAAGGCCGTTGAGTGGTTCAGGCGTTTCTCGCAAAATTGTGTGGCGCTGCGTATCTTTATTTTCGTTTTCATGTAACCAAAAGTTGAAGAACATTAAAACCACTTAAAAACGCTATAATTTATTTTATGTTGCGAAATGGCGGCGATATGACGGAATCCGGCCACACATGGAGTAGAGGGAGAGTGTACTAGACAACATGGAGGAAGGAATGAACACAAGCACGTCGCTGTTGTCGAGAGTATGTGCAGTTCGCACATATGAAGTGGCGAAAATAGTTTATTGAATAATTAATAACACTCATATATAGTATTTTTAGAGCATTTTGGTTGGATTTATTCTTTCTAACCGTGAGTACGAGCACACTGTGAACGAGACGGCATGTTCGCGCTGTTTCCGCTTCCGTTGCTCAAAGGCCATCCAGATTTCAACAGAGTTGTAGGGTGCTCCGTTGACTCGATAGACTATTGACTCGGCGGCCTTCGAAACCGCACGTGTAGCAGCTCGAACTTGACCTTTGAGTCAACTGACTATCGGTTGGAAGGCCTTCCAAACGCCCGTGTGACACGGGTATTACTTACTTAACAACACGGAGTTACAGCCTGTATATTCATAAAAGTATTCACGTGTTCATAGTACCGCTAATCTTACCTGGTCAACCTATTACCGCTAATCTTACCTGGCATATCGACATTAGTAACACTGCGGATCGAACGTTGGGTTATTGGCTCCTGTACACTTATAATATCAACATCCTCTCTCATGTTACTATAGAAAACACTAATAGGAACAAAATTTGAGTATACATCCAATGTGTGAAATTCCATTGTATTTATTACCTCATTAGAACTCAAATTTACTCCACTCGTTTTATATGTTCAACTTATGATCGAATAGCTACTCTAACCCGAAATAAAGCTAAAGTTGAATTTGTAATCCGTAAACTGATACAGTCGAACCCGGATATATCGAATCTGAAGGGGATCACAAGAAGTTCGTTATATAGGTAATTCGGTATATAAAATAATAGGCCCTCAGGTGGCTTACCGGTTAGTGCATCTGAGAGCCGCTAACTTACTGCACGCAACATGGGGGGAAAAAGCAAGCACACTTTATTTACCCGCAAAAATAAAATGCTGGTTCACTTTCAACTTCATTGAAAAGTCGAAGCTGATTCTTTCTTTACACTTGTAGCGGCCATCGCTTGCGGAAAATGAACTCGTGAATAGGCACTCAACCCACACTACGACGCCTCCAAAATCGGATAGAAGGAATGTTGACGTCCGAGGTAGCATGAGGGCTAGCTTAACAGCCTGACGGGGCTCAACTGACTGCACTATCTCTTCTCCACTTCCAGGTGCCAGAATACCTCAAGGTGTACAAAGGAGTGCACTATGAGGTCTTCTGCGTGGCGCCGCGTTCGATATATCGAATGTGCTGGTGAACGAGCGTTCTTTATACGCGTGCACCAGCCCGATACATTTGCATGGAATTTTCAAGGGGATTTTACAGCTTTTCGATATACAGAATAATTCGTTATAAGTTGGCTTGATATATCCGCGTACGACTGTATCTCCGTCACCATATATATGGCATCGTATTGATCAGCTGTACAAAATACGTATCAGATTTAGTCACATTAACTTCCTTCAGCTCTTTCTGGCCTCACACAGCCCTTGAATGGTATCGCCTCCCCAAAGAAATCATAAAGAGTACAAATAAACGCAAGTTTCATGCAACATCAACTAGTGTACATTGTGTAATCTGTTAAATACTATGTTCCTTTTAAATTCTTTGTAAGGTCAGGTAATATGGTATAATTATAAAGCTGCCTTCGTCGTGCGCACTGAAGTTTTGCACGTACCATCAGCTAAAATTATATGATTAGAAAGTTACTTGTTAATAATTGCATTGTTTGTTTTCTCTGCTCAACCCACTTCCTTCCGTAATGCCTTCGAGTGCTGACGGCGCAAATAAAAAAATTATTAAACTGTAAAAAATATTTCTTGGATGAGAGGTGGTCACCTCCGGCAATGTTTCTTCATCATCATCATATATTTATGTCCATGGCAGGACGAAGGCCTCGCCCAGCGATCTCCAATGACCCCTATCCGGCGGTGTATAAAATATGCGCATTATTTAAAGCTACATAGTTTAACACTACGTAGCTAAACTCAGTTATTCTTCTGAAATAACTAGTCAGTTGTTCCTCTTTGCCGCTTATTTGGTCTGTGCATGAAAGTCTCTCGTTTTATTTGCTCAAATGACAACCTAATTAACAAGCTTTTGAAACTTATATCGCTTTGGTAAATAATTTGCTATGTGTTTTTGGACTCACGCGCTAAAATAAAAAAAGACGTACATTGCTTTATAAATGCAGTGAATGAAATTGCTGCGAAAAAACAAAGCCGTGTAATACATTTGAGCTTTTCATTACATGCCTATAGCCAGGAAGTTTATGCAACCAAATGATTGTGGATTATTACATTCTCAAATTCCTACGGCATTTCCCCTATGTGGAGAAGCCAGTTTAACTTTTAAATGATTCACAATTCGACTTTGTGATGTTTCGACCATATATTTGATAGATAGAAATGTGCATGACCAATAGGAACATATGTTATAGGCAAAAATTCTTCGCAAATTTTGCTAAATAATCTGTGTTTACCAACTGAACAGCATATTTCTACCCTGGAGCAGATAGGAAATTGAAATGAATCACATGCATAAAAGTTTGCAGTGTGAGTATTATGAAGTACAGTTTCAGTTTTATTTCTTTCAATTTATGATATATGATAGTTGATGTGATGACTTCAATTTCCTGTTTTATGTTTAAGCTACTGACACTGCACAAACTATATTTTTTGTCATAGCACGGAATACAGGCCCAGAGTGCGGCTCATAAACACATCGGGATAATGAGGTGTAATTTGTGGATACATTTCTCGCTATGGGTAATATAGGAACCCCTTTCTCGCAAATATGTCTTGGTTGAGAGCGCGTGTGCTGAAGGTAGACTGATTGTCCGCGCTTTCCGTGCAGCTACCGAAGGGACTGTGACAGCCTTTCACTGTTTAAAGGTTTAAGCCTTTCGATGCCAAGCGCCTGAAATATACACAAACAACGCGCTTGTCCAGAACCAGAAAGGTCGCAAGCATCATGCGAAGGGAGGGATTACCCTTGTACGGGTTAGTTGCATCCTTGAGCAAAAAAGAAAAACCGGGGAGTGTCAAGTCATTTTTAACGACGGGCTGTCGCTCTTATCGTTATCACAAATGACGACTTGCGGCAACTTCTGCGCTTTGTCGGAAAGCTGTTATGGTTCATTCTTTAGAAACGGTATTTATTTTTTCCACAACGTAACTTACGTCATCGGGGCAGATTTTAAAACATAAAGGTCTTGGGTCAGGCGGTGGTACCTAGGTGACATGAACGCCCGAGAAAAATGGACTTGTACAGTCACTTTCTTTTGGAAGCGCTGATAACGTTGTAATTTTAACCACAATAGCACTTCGTACATGGCATTTTCCCTAACAGCTTAACAGAAGGCTAATCAGTCCTCATATTAATAAACTTATAACTTTTTACCAGAGACACTCTCAGATGACTTCAATATATTTACAATAAAGGGCTCCATAATTTCCACCATGGCTTTACGTAGGTACGTTGGCGCACTTCATGTAATAATCCAAGTCAGCCTACTCACATATAGCGCATTACTAATCACATCTACCATGGCCCCGGCTACATCCCAAGAAGCAATTTCTTACCTATTTTGATTACTTAAGACTCGGTAGGCTTAAGACAGGCCAAAATTCGAATAGGAATGCGTAGTATGGTATTAGTATGGAACCTACAGTGATCTAGAACGTATGCATTACACTCGAGTCTGGCCAGAATTAGACAGTAACATTCATTTACTCTGACTATTCATCTATCATCAGTGTTAATAAACTAAACGCATGCTGTGCCGATCTTTCCCCCCACCTCACCCCAAATTCAGCTGGGCGCAGGCTACCACCCTGCGTCTGCTACAAACAAATACGTACCCTTCACTCGCTCGCCTCCACCTTATATTCCCTGAAGTCTACAGTACACCCAACTGCCGGTGCTGTGGCACTCACCCGGCTACGCTTCCGCATGTGCTGTGGGAGTGCCCAGCGCAGTACACTCACATTCACATCACGACCCTCTCGTCGAGGTTGCGTGAGGCTTTGCGGAGCTCCGCCCTCGACGACCAAACCTGGGCGACCCATGGAGCATGCCAGTGAGGCGGCGGCGAGGCAAGCCTTCGACGTCCCCTAATCGCTATGTTTGCGTCGTGAAGTCGCCTGAGCTTGCACAAGTTCTACAGTTCTACGCTCCAATATCCCATCACCAAGAGCTCGGCGCTTGTCATCACGAATAAGCTAAAAAGCAACCTCGCCTTCAGAACGTATAGTCAGCGTCACAAGCTTTCGTACCCCGGAAGGTGAAAAAATATTTATATTTCTACGCCTTAGTCACGCATCGTAGTATTCGGATTTACAGCGTATACTGGTCTAGAGTAAAGAAAACAAAAGTTTTACATAGTTTTACTGGCTGCGGGGTAGCTGCGTTGAAAATGAACTTATTCGCAGAACCTCGGCCGCGTAAACTTTTGGCGGCGACTGTGCGATTGAACACCTGCATTTTCTTTATTCTGCACACAATTTTTTTTAATGAATGGCCTTCCAGCCAACGTCATGCAGTGCTTACACCTGGTTAATTTTCAGGACAGCAGACTCAGACATGACTTATTAAGTAGAAGAACTGAACTATTATGTAGCAAGTCATTATTATCACCAATCAGGTGTAATAAATATGTAAACAAATAAAGGATAATAAAATTGCCTATGAAATTTTACTAAAATCTCAGGACTACTTCAAAACTTCGCCTGTTCGTCGTGTGTACGTCCCTATACTTTCTAGCAAACTGAAAGGGAGAAATTCAAGGGTGAAATTGACATCTCTTGGTGACACCATGGCAGAAAAGGGAAGGTGTAGCTTAGTGGGCCCATATGAAAGGATCAGCTGCGATTGTGCTATTCACGCACAAGGAACGACACTTTTGTATTTTATTTACAGGCAGTAAAGTGATAAATGGTGTCAGTGGAGGCTGGCGTGATCATGACAATACCACCGTACCGATGTGGGCCATAAACGATTCTAATTGGGGAACATTTCTGCAAACCCTCACGGTCCTTTCTCATGTTTCTTCAATTGTTCAAACACGTTAAATTTAGGGTAGGAGAATATTCTTACAGATTTACTGAAGAATTGTACCAGTAATTATATCATGGTGCTGCGATCTGATTAAGCAATAGAGTTAGTTAAGAACAGAACAGCAGAATGCCATAGCAACTTTGGTGATTCTAGCCGAAAACAATGTCTTCTTGCAACACTTTGTGGGCATAACTCAAAAAGGTTGTGGTCTGTGATTGGAATCGTTCTCTATTTTTACACGACAAACTACATTAACACGTCCCGGTGTCTTTTCGCATAATTTCCAATACTCCTCTGCGTACGTCGTGGTAAAAGGATATGAAGACCTTTAGTATTTCTGGAATTTCGTGAAGGTATATGGGAATGGCTCAAATGATATGACACGTGCGCTGCATATTGAGTATAGAATGTTTATGTTTCGAGGTATCGGTTTGTACTAAGCAAAAAAGCTTGTGAAATAATTCGGACAGCCTTCATTTGCACCAAAGATCCGGTACGCAAACATTCTGCATTGATATAATGCAAATATACTCAGTCAAATAGCTTCTGTATTCCTTTGTAAGAATACTACGTCTGGGGCTGCAGCCAAGTTTTCTACTTCTGCGTCTTTTAATTGCACTCACGGGAAGCTATTTATTCTTGTGGAACGTTTCAGGCTGAACAAAAGTCACACAAACACGCCTTTCCATGACATATCTGAATAGGCAAAAATATTTCGTAGTAATGTCTTCATAAATGTTTGCCTTAAGAAAGAAATCAACTTTGAAAATACAAAGTTGGGTTTATTGTCTAAAATACATTACTCCTAAAGTGCAAAAGAAGTTTGGAAGCACGCTCGCATGTGTACGAAACCAGCCAGCGATTTTTTTTAGGCAGACGTTGGTACAGTAGAAAGAAACGAAACAAGAACCGCAACTAAATGACCTGCGTTTCGGAATATGCCATCTGGCGGGAAACGGCCAAACTAAGCAGCGACAAAGTGATAAAAAAAATAGCGGCGCCGCTGGCTTCGAACCTGCGAACTGCCAATGGTGGTATCAGCGATCCTAATCGGTGGTCGCGCAAAACGCTCGGCTATCGGTTCGAGTGCTGCCGGAGGCAAAAACTGGGCTTATATACGTACCACAATAAATTCTGCGACCTTGTTATGAAAACTGCGATTTTGGAACGACTTTTTTGCCATTTCAAGAGTTGCAGCTGCAACTAGCTGAAAGCCGAGTCATTGAAGTTGATAAATCCCCAATAATACGTCGATCGATGCAATAGGCTCATCGCAAATTGCTTTTTACTGGGCAAAAAAGCCTCCAAAATTTGGCATTTTCCATAGACTCCCATACTTCGAACTTCGCCCGCAATTTGGAACGGGTTTTCTGTCGTAAGTAATGGTACCGCTTGCATGAGATGTCGGGCTAAGCTCCTAGAGCCTATTTCCACGGTAATATTTTGAAAGATGGCTTCTATGATTAGTTATTTGGGAAAAACGACGCTCTCCCATAGAAATTGCGCATGTTTTCAGAGGCGGCCGCTAGAGGCGCTGTTCGGCGATGTCCCAGATTCCTGGTATTGATATATAGATATGCAGTGTGTGAAGGGTTTAATAACCGCGTGAATCGGGTACTCGTTAAAGTAAGCCCTTCCTACAGAAACTAGTAAATGGCTATTGGCCTAAATTCGTGTCGTTCCTCTCTCTCTCCCTCTGACACTGTTTAACCACTTTCTCTATGAAGAACGGGTAAAAATAGACTGTATACATTCGCTTTTCAGACTTCAGAAAGGTCGGTCTCCGGCCGACACGTAGGCAATAAACAGTTATATATGCATATATAAAGATTCAAGTAATGTATTGTCTTTAACTCTTTCCGTTCTGCGCCCATTGGACATGGTTAGCCGTCTATCGATGGTTTGAAACACCGCTTTCGAGACCCCCTGCGCCGCTCACGGACATACTGCGCTATCGGACGTGAAGGAGGAGAAACTATATTTTTTGTTCTCTAAGCAGTTCGCTTTATTCCCGCCAAGCGATGATTTTTAAACGCGCTCCGAAATTTCGCCATATTCAAAGCAGAATGCAATAATATACGGCTCCGGAAACGGCGCGCTCGCTTCGGGAGATCTCAAATATCATGATTCCGCTGCCTCTGCGGCTGACCTTATCGATACATCGAACAGCAGCGAGTCAGAGGACGCTGACTTTTCGTCGGACTTTGACTCCGAAAGCGACGACGACGCAAACCAGCCCGGAACATCGGCAGCCGCCGCCCGACAAGCTCAACTGTAGTGCTAGCCGTTAAATTTTTGTAGCCGAATACCTATTCAATTAATGAAGAATTTTGATTTTTTTCGGAGATAGTGCGTAATAGACGGCAATGCATTCTGTACATCTCATAATTTTGGTAACATTTGTTTCTTACTACATAAAAGCATGTCTTTACAAACTTCGGTGAATTTTATTGCACATTCTTGATTTTAACAATTCATATCTTTTTTATGACATGCACCTCGTTAATAATACTTTTATGCGTGAAAAGTGCATTTATTTTGCTTTCTGCTTATGCATTACAATAAATATTGAGTGCACTAGTTCCTTCAGAAAGAGAAACAACTGCCGTAACATAGAAAAACACCTATTTTCCCCATGGTAGGGAAACAGTTAATGCTACCGCCGTAATCTCTGATGTGAGGAGGAATAAGGACCGAGATAGCCGCAGTGCCATGCTGTTAGGTGAGGGCCACAGGAAAAAACAGCTTGGTTTCTGGTACAACCTGTTCAAGGTGAAATGACAGAATCATCGATTTGTAGCAAAAAAAAAGTTCATGAAAGCAGTCAGTTGATTCTTAAAGGTGCAATTATTAATGCTGCGTTTCATATGAAGGCGGCCTCATAAACTAGGAGAACCGGGCCATACAGATGCCTTTACCAAGGGCTTTGTAACATATTTTATAGGCTTTGAATCCGACCACTCTGCATATTATGAGCATAAGAAAAGACTGTTTTGTATGAAAAAAAAAAAAAACGATGCGGCGTCCGAAGGTCGAGGGCCTGACCTCGCGAGCTATGGGTCATTTATTATATGCTAGTGGTTGTTTGTTCGGTATGGCTTCTCCACACGTGTGTTTTTAAAAGCTATTATTTCAGTGCTGGCAGGACGGCGACATCTGGGGATGCAATATTTTAAACGCATATAACAATGGTTTCTGTGACGACATCGTGTGCACAAATGAGCTTACTTATACGCCATATTGTTTTTTCTCACTTGGGGTATTCGGAGAAGATACCTTGCTGTAAAGGTATTTTAAGAAGTCTCGGCATTACCAATTCCGACGACTCTTAAAGAGGGCGTAAGGAGGACGAAAGCAGAATATAACGGCGGAAGTATTACAGTGTATACGCATATAATAGAGGTTGTACTGCAGTTATACAGATACAATTGCTAAATTGTATTTTAATGCTCGGCTGCTGAATATCTCAAAATAATTAACCTTTAGAAAGTTTACACCACATATATTTTTACAAAACAAATCTTGTTGGCCGCATTTTCTTTGGTCACAGAGATATGTTGCTATCCAATGTCTCAAATATTTATTAAAGTCCTCTGCTTCGAATACAAATAAGCATTATGACAATAAGTGCCCGTGTAGTCTTTCAAAGTTGGGGAAAATACTCATATGGCCAGGTATTGACGTGAAAGGCCTACGGTATTGTATTCATGTGACATTTGTCTAAGAAGTACGCGACAGGCGGTTGACTGGAGGCGACTTCAAACTAGAACCTTCCCCAACCCGGTGCACCTACATCGCATCTACCCCGAACTATATCCAGATGACATGTGCAAATTATGTAGGACAGAACACGCCACACATTCTATGGGATTGCGCACATGTTCAGGATGAATATGCAGTCTCCCCAGAACAGCTTGGGGCGCGGTGGAAAGCCGCGCTTATCAGCTCAGATCTGCCAGTTCAACTATGGGCCATCCAGCGAGCTCGAGAGGCGGCCGGGAGACAGGTTCTCTCTACCGCCCCTGGCGCGGCCTAGGCCCCGGCCTCAATCCGCTGGTCTAAATAAAGTTGTTTCACTCACTCTACGTAATGTTGCACATTATGCAGTATAAGAATGACTTACAGGCGTGAAGGAGTGTCGGAATTGAAGAAAGAAGTGAAGCCAAAATTTTGGTGATGTGGCCAACACTTTTATTTTGTTCCATCTTATATTAGTGACTGTCTAAAAAAATTGTGAATGCTCAGCTTTTAAAGCAGTAGCGGCGTCGAAACTATTGTTTTACAATCCAGCGAATATGCTTACCCGAACGAGAAGCCATTCTTAAAGGTATAATAAAATGGTTGCTGACGTCACCTGTAGCTGCATAGGAGAATTGAGACTGCTTCTGAAGATTTGCCACGTGTATACATCGGTAGAAAATTTGTCGCGGAGTCTGATTTCTGTAGAACACTCAGCCTTGTATAAAACTAGTGCACTCGTGCTCTGATGACGTTTCTTGTGGCCGTTATTGTTGTCTGCTGCCTTCTCCATGGATATGTTAAAGGTGAGTTTGACCTAACTACGATATACGTTTTGTATTACCCATGCATATGTTGAATTTGAAGTTTTTTGAGTAGTGAATGCGTTGTAAAAACAGTGACACGTCTCTTTTTATGGATACAAAGCTGAAGGAAAATAAATCCAAATACGTACTGGTCGCTAGACAGAAAGCATATGTTTTAAGCACACAAGTTTCACTGCCGGCAGGAGCGCGAACATTTCTGGCAAGTTTTAAGTGAAGAGCATTGAGTTGTCATGGATACAAAGTGTCGATTTCAATGGTAAGCCTTGAGGTGCTATAAAAGTGCGAATACACACAATAGAAGATAATGCTTGTGTAGAGTGCCTGCGAGAAACTAAAGTATATATATATATATATATATATACATATATATATAAATACATGTAGCACGCGAAGTTGTGTCGTGAACAATATAATTTGCAAGAACCCATCTTCATAAATAAAAAAACGGTGATGTGAAACCACAAGCATTTCATTGGCCGCCTGAACAAAGTGTAGGCAGATAACAAAGCGACCAATCTGAAGACAACGAATAATTAAAGCGAGATCGAGAAAATAATAATTAGAAAAAATATTATCTCGGAGTATTGGAATTGCGTACAGAGAAACGACTGACGAGTCCTAGAGAAATTGAACTGAATGAAACCATTGAGCCTTGCTGTTTGTGAAGGTGATTGTGATGAAGACGTTGAACTGGATATCAAGCTTAAATGTATGTTAAATTTCTTGGCTTGATTCTATGTGCTGGGAATTACACGATCACGTATTTCAGCGTGCTCTTGGCGCTTGTGTCGCGCTAACTGTAAGCATTAAAATGCTGCCTGAACCATCTAATATGGCCGCACATGGTCGTCATTTCTACCTGGACAGGTAGAATCGGGGAAAATTGGACCATGATAAAGTATTCTCACGAAATACACACACATACAAGCAATACTATTTTCAATGCTAAAGCATTAAATGGCTGATGAGGCGGGCAATCCGGCCTCGGCGTTACAATGATGGTCCAAAAAGCAAGTGAGCCCAAGCGATGCAACCGAGTCAGCCGATTCAGGCAACTTTCTGTGCACGCCACTCTAATTCACAAAAAAATTGTAATCTCTCTTCTTTATGGTGCTTCCATGGAATACAAAAACCTTTTTAAGCGTTTCATCATCATCATCCTATTCATCTGAAGTGCAGTACGAAGGCCTCAGTTTCATATATTTCTAAAAGGGTTGAAAACAAGAGTATAAAAATTTTGACATGAACCATGGATATTACAGAAATATCAAAATTTGCCTGCCTATTGCCGTTTGTAGAGCCCGCATTTCTTGAAAATATAAGATTCGCGCGATATTTAGTTCGTTTATAAAAACCGGGAAATCTGGCATACAAAATTTTTGAGGAATTCTATAGTCGCTATAACAGCTTAGCTGTACAAGAGTGGCCGGCTGCACGGCACTGCAACTGCAGTGAAGCAGACAACGCTGTCAATCCGTTGCAGCAGACTGTGCAGCAGGTTGCTCTCGCTAAATGATCTCCGTGACATATTTCTGTGATCGACAATGCGATCGCATTAAATAAGACACAATTACCAGCATTCAGAGATGGCAAGGTGGCTGCAGCGCTTTCGGAACCAGCCATGGCAGGCTGTTGCCGCAGCCTCCTCACCACCATCATCATCATAACAAAAACATGGTGGCCGCCTGCCGGCACTGAAAGTCTGCTGCATAGAAGACATTTTCCAAAGAAAGCGATCAAATCAACCATGGAAATCAAGAAAGGAGCAAGCTCAATAATAAATTTGCTAAGACTAATTTCGCGTCAATAGGAGACATTTTCCAAAGGAAACGATTAGCTCTAACTAAGAAAATCAGGAAACGTTGAATTACAGAAAAGTTATAAAATTATAGATTATCTTCATAATGATTTCCTGTGCGCGCGATTGCTATCACATTAAAAAGAAAGCTGACAAACAAGTTAAACGCGTAACTTCGACAAGCCAAGACTGCATACTAGTAAGATATCTGTGGAAACCTGTCTAGATTAGGAGGCCATTAATTACCACGCCTGCAACAGTGATAAAACTAGGTTGTCGATTGAAGAAATGCTAAAAGCTTGCTGCTCACTGTAACAGCCTCTTTGTAAACACACAGACTAGCCCTGTGCATAATGTTGCCGACGTCAAAATTTGTGTGGCGAGATCATACTTCTTTCTCCTACTAATGAGTGCAAGGTGTTTAATACGTTTATCAGCTTGAGTAACAGTAAGTTTCTTGACATGGACATTTCGCAAATTAGTCCTATAGCATACGCACTGACAATCATTTTTCCTGTGGATTCGCGCACCTTCAACATCGACCTTGGGACGAGAATTTGCTTTTCTAAAATAAAAAAAAAATGCCAAAGTGCTTATTGTCATCAAAGGTAGTGACCAAATAATGCATTTGATTCCCATGCAATATCTGTGCTCCGAGTTTTTTTTTTTGTAAACTCATTCACTTTCTCGTATGTCAGATTTTTCATGCGAAAGCATTATATGTCCTATTACGCGAAAATCCGGCCTTGTTGTCGGCGGCGTGAACGAATGATGGTACCAAAAATGACCGACGGCAAAGAGTAAAACCTCATCAAAATATAGTTGAAGTGACGTCATATTTCTCAAGGAGGTTCCTGTTGGTATGGGGTTTATTGGCGTTTAATCCCATTAGGTCCAGCGCAAAGAGCACCCGAGCAGTTCCAGCCATACGCCAGCGCGAGGCAAAACCAGCGACACCGATCCTTTTCTCTTTCTATTCCTCACTTCAGGAGCCATGTGACCGCAGCGACGCTTGTGCTATCTTCGTCATTACAATGGCCCCACGAGAGAAGACTAGCCATCCTGGCGACTCACGGTGACGACACGATAGGGGGATCGTAATACGGTTTAAGCCGGCTGACGTGCACGGTCTCGCGACCCCGACGCCGCAGATCGTCAGACAGCGTGAGAGGTTCGACCACATAGTTTACAGCAGATGTACAGGCGACGATCCGGTAGGGTCCGTGGTATACTGAGCCAGCAGCTTAGACGAAAGACCGGGAACGTGAGGCGGATTCCACAACCAAACGAGGGAGCCGACATGGAAAGTGGTAGGGCTCAGGTCGGTCGGTGTCATGTCGATTCCGCTGGCGGGCTTGACCTTCCGTCGTGAAGGTAAGGGCAAGTTGGCGGCATTCTTCAGCGTACCTGGCTACTTCTTATATAGGTCTATATTCAGAGGCGTCAGGTTGGTATGGCAATACTGTATCGAGCGTGCACGAGGGTTCTCGTCCATACAATAAAAAGAATGGTGAAAAACCTGTGGTCGTTGAGTCGCGGTATTGTAAGCGTAGGTGACAAAGGGGAGAACCATGTCCCAGTTTGAGCGGTCCGACGCGACGTATGCAGTGAGTATGTCGCCAAGAGTGTGATTGAAGCGCTCAGTTAATCAATCCGCCTTTTTCATTTTCCTGTGCTGCCCTCTGCCGCACGCCGCTGGAAACGTTGTGGTAGGGTGCCGGGGCTTTCGCTGGTTGATTTGTGTACCTGCGCCCATGTTGAGCGCATCGGTTCTGCGTTTCGTGGATCGCGAATAATTATTAATTACTTTTCCGGGGCACCATGTCGTTCCTGGAAGCAACGTAGCACTCACCAACTATATATATAGGGTGAGCTGGCCTGAGTGCGCTGTTTTGTTTACACTGCGGCCGATAAAGGCACGCTGAGTTCCGTCTGCCGTCGCGGCTGCTTTGGAGTTTTTTGTCGCTGACTTCTGCACTTGCACCTTCATTTACACATTCTTTAGACATTTCGCATAAATAAAACGTCTTCGAGCGCGCAGCCTTCCGCGTCGGATTTAGCAAAGTGTTGCAATTGTTTACATCGACATCTACAGCCACAGATAGTTGTTAGTGTCAAATATTGGGGAAAAGGTGCATCGCTGATATGAAATAATGTCAAAACGTAGAATAAAACACATATCTGCGCATATGAGCCGCGTTGTTTCACCGTGAGACGAGTCAGTATGAGCGGCTGAGCCACTTAAACGGCGACTGTGATCCAGTTACATATATCAGATTGTTAATTTATTACTGATTCTCGCTTTTCTTTAACTTCATCATACATATAGTTTGCACGTGTCCTAGAGCATTATTAGAGAAAACTGTGCTCGCATAAGCGCTCATTTAAAGGCCGTGTTATCCCGCGAAAACGCGGATGACATCACTGACATCGTTGATATATGACTAAGCGAGGCGGTTGTTTATGCTGCTGTATCGAATGTACCGCCTCTTGTTTCGCGTTTGACGCATAGGTAAACAGTACATCTCAGGAACTAAGAAATGTGTCAGCATGACAACACGCAAAGACCCACCCATCTACGATGCGAATGCGACCGGCAGCCTACGGGAACGGTGACGTATGTATACAGATGTTGGCCCAGCCGTTGGGCAGAGTGCTCTGGTCCCGCTTGCAGCTTATTGTGTACGTGCCGTACGAAGCGAAGAGTAGTTTATTTATTTATTTATTTATTTATTGATACTGCAATCCCAGGAAGAGATTTTCGCAGGGTAGGCGTACAGATACAAGCACGGATCAAATATTTACAAACAAACAAAGCCAGAAACAACAAAGGCCGCAAATGATTAGTAAACAAACAAATTGGATCAGCATTGAAGACAACAAAAAAGTTCAATGATGGCAGTGCAACATAGGGGTACAGCAAGGTTCATGGCATATCTTAATTATTCAGGAACACATAAATATTGAGTGATTATATTATTACAAAATGTAAGTGGCATAAAGGCAATAACAATAAGGAATGAGCAACTATATGGGCAGCAGGGAATGAATACATCAGAAAATCAATGTTAATGGACACTGAGGCTGCTGGTGAATGAGGTCAGAGATTTCTGTAGTACTTGGTCGTTAGTAAGCCGATTCCATTCCGTGACTGTTCTTGGAAAAAATGAATATTTAAAGCAGTTATTACGCTGACGAAAAGGGGTGATTGTAAGATTATGACGTTGTCTTGTAGTGTAACCTGAGGAAAAGGATATTAGTCCGTCAATATTAATCTTGAAATAGCCTTTGATTATTTGGTATAAGAACTTAAGTCGAGAAACGCAATTTCTTTCGGATACAGATGTCAAACCAGCCCTATTTAATAGATCAGTTACTGATGTGCGTCCATAGTTATTGTAAACAAAACGAACTGCTTTCTTTTGTATGTTTTCAATTTTATTAATGTTCGTTTTAGTAAATGGATCCCAAATTATCGCCGCATAATCTAATATTGGAAGGACAGTCGATTTGTAAGCTTGAAGCCGGGCTCTGGGTGTGGAGAGTTTTAGTGCTCGCCTAAGAAAAAATAGTTTACGGTTAGCATTGCTTATCACCTGATCAATGTGCTTAGTCCAGTCAAGGTCGTTAGTAATCCATAATCCTAGATATTGGTATTGTGCAACTTCGGAGAGGATATTATCAGCAAAAGAATATTGGAATATTAGGGGATTTTTCTTGCGAGTTATTCTCATGTAAACGGTTTTTTGAAAATTTATTGGCATCTGCCAGGCATCACACCATTCAATAACCTTTTGGAAGGCCTTGTTCAGTGTTTTTTGATCGGATGTAGTTTTAATTTCGGAGTAGAGCACGCAGTCATCCGCGTATAATTTAATATGAACTGGAATGTCTTTTACGATGTCATTTATATAAATGATGAAGAGAAGTGGCCCAAGCACAGAACCCTGAGGGATTCCAGAGTCAACAGAAAGAGACTGAGATGAATGATTACGAAAAGTGACATATTGTTGACGGTTATTCAAGTATGTTGAAATCCAATTAGTAATCTTGTCATTTTTTATTATGCTATTAACTTTGGAAAGCAGCTTTTTGTGAGAAACTTTATCAAATGCTTTTGCGAAATCCATAAAAATGGCATCTGTTTGGTTTCCGTTATTAATAGAGCTAGCAAAGTCATGTACAGTTTGGACTAATTGAGTGCAAGTAGAATAACCTTTCCGGAATCCGTGCTGAAGATTTGTAATAAAATCATGCTTTACAAGAAAATCAGAGATGTGGGTATGTATTATGTGCTCCATAATTTTGCAAGCTGTCGATGTTAGAGAGATTGGCCTGTAATTATTAATGCACTGTTTCTTACCATTTTTATGAACTGGTTGTACTCTGGCCGTCCTCCAGTCGTTCGGAACCTGTCCTTCGTTTAGAGATCTTGAAAATAATATACACAAGTACTTGGCTACCCACTCTGCATACCTAGTTAGGAATGCATTTGGAATTTTACCGGGTCCGGGGGACTTCTTGGTATCTAGATTCAAAAGCATTTTAATGATACCTTGCTCGCTGATGACAAGATCAGGCATCGGAGGTAAACATGTTTCGAAAGCTGGCAGTATGCCATTATCATTAGTGAAAACAGATTTGAAGTATTCGTTAAAAGCAGATGCTATTTCTTTTTCGTTATGGGTTAGAGTGCCATTGACTTCAAACGCATGACAATCTCTGGATACCGGAGAGATTGTGCGCCAGAATTTCTCTGGTGAAGTTGAAATAAAGTTAGGCAACAAGTTGCCAAAATATTTTTCTTTATCGAGTGCTATTTGACTTTTTAATTGAACGCCAAGAACAGAAGTTTTTTCTTGCAGACACCTAGGACGGTTAACTGCTTGCTTTTTCTTTTTCAATCGTTTTAATTTTCTGCGCATTTGTATTGAAGTACGAGAAATCCAGGGATTCTCGCGTTTTACCTTTTTGATAATGGTTGGCACAAAACGGTCAATGCACATCAATACGAGATCCTTGAATGATATCCACAAATCGTCTACACTTGCTGTTGACATTGAAAAACTATCGAAATGAAAGGATAAGACATCGATTATCGATGTGTCATCTGCACGTGAGAAGCTAGGAAAAGAAGAATGTTTGCTATTTTTGTCGATAGCAGTATCATATAAGGTAAGGAGTACGGCCTGGTGATCGGAGATTCCCGTGACAATTTCGCATTCTGATTTATTACTAATAGATCCGCTCACGAAGAAAAGGTCTAGTATAGATTTAGAACTCTCGTGTATCCTAGTGTACTCGCCAACAACTTGAGATAAATCAAATGCAAATGCTATATCCAACATAGCATCGCCTGTTTTGACGTTATGGTTTACGAGGGACATTGCCGACCAGTCGATATTAGGCAGGTTGAAATCGCCAGCAAGAATTATCCGATCGCCAGGTTTAATATACGTGTTCATGTAAACTTTTAAATCATCGAAAACTGACAGGGAAGAGGAAGGGGGCCTGTACATCACGCCTATGATGTACCTGATTCGACCACAATAAGCTTTACTAAAAATGCACTCGACATTTGACACATCAGGCATTCTGAAAACTCGTAATGATTTTTTGTAGATAATACAGACGCCACCACCTCTACCAATGCGATCTTTCCGTAGTGCATTGTACCCAGCAGGCACGAATTCGCTGTCAAAAATTTCATCATGTAACCAAGTTTCAGTCAGTACAGCAATGTCACAATTGTTAGAAAGAAGAAGCCCCTCAAGCTCGGTTGCCTTATTAATTACACTTCTGCAGTTAACGTTCAGGACTATCAAGGACGTAGTCTCATGTTGTTTCTGTCACTTATTTTTCCTTTTCGTCAATCTGGTACGCTCTCTTTTCTCTGCAACCCAGGCATACAGAACACCATCTATGCTAATTTTATCGAAGACCAGCTTTACTTTAGCACCGTTTGCTTTTTCTTCCGCTGCACTGTCCCACAAAAGTTTACGCACCTCACGAACGCGCTTTGAAAAGTCTTTGGATAAAGACAACGACGAGCCTTTTAGTTTGTACGATGCATGTAAAATGGACGTCTTTTCCCGATAGTCAAGAAATTTTATAATAACCGGCCTAGATTTCCCATTGGATTTACGGCCAAGCCTATGAAGTCTTTCAATACCTGTAGGCGTTATACCTATCTTGTTTGTTATTAAGTCGTTCTTTATCTTCTTCTCGAGTTCTTCAAACGTCTCCTTTCCCGACTCTTCTAAACCATAGAAATTGAGGTTATTGCGACGGCTCCGGTTTTCTAATTCATCCACCTTATTCGTGAGAAATGATAATTGACTGTCAAACTCTGTAATTGTTTTTTTGATTTCACTCACTTGTTTCGGCAGTGAGCCAAAACTGGATAACTGTTGTTCAATATAATCTATTCTATTGCTTAGTGTCGATATTTGCTCTTTGATTTCATTCTGTGTAACGACGATTCCTTCAATAGTTCAAATCGCTAAGGCCAGAACTGAACTACAAAAGCAGTTTCCTCCGCCCTAGCTGCTTAATTTTCAGTTCAGGTCTGCCGGCAGCGGGTGCACGAACTCGACGGCGCGAAGCCTAACCTTCGCTGAGCAGGATCAACATTGGCTCAAACTTCATGCGCACGGCTTGCGAGAGTTCAATCTTGTGCATTTCAACTTCATAGGCATGTTATAACTCACTTTGAGCGCGATTAATTATACGTACAAACGAAGGCGCTGCGGCTATCGCGTTATCGTGTCAATTCGACGGCCGATCGAGCGGGGTTCGATCGAACGATGGTCGGAACCCTTATTTTATCGGTGCCGTCGACAAGAAATCCCGTCGCGGTACGACAACTCGCGCTCGTCGGTTGCGTCTTCAAGGCCTGGTATGATAAAATCGTCTGAGCGACACACTGTGCTGAATAGTCGGCCAATCGTTGGCGTGAGCGTCTTGTCGGTCTCGTATATCGTCCCAGTGTTACCGCGCCAGACTTGACAAGTGCGTGAAGTCAGGCACACGCCGCCACTAGCAGCATGCGAGGACCGACGCTGCAAGAAGTCTGCGTCAGCAATGTGATGTTTTTAGGTGTCGTCCAAGTGCAACGCAGGGGTTTATCGATAAATTTACTATTGTAGCCATCAATGCAAGGCGGCAACGTGGTTCCCTGTGCAGTCCGGACGAAGCCCTCGCCGCTTTCTGCTTTAAAGTGGAGTTTCAGTCGTGCGCTACGTACGTTTTCAGTACCGTACCGACGTCGAGCTACCAGTGGAGTTTTAACGCGGTACACAGTACGAGTGCTTGCAGTAGCACGCGTCCGAGTGTTTTTTTGTTTCCCGGAGGTCTTTCTCCTGAGATGGGGCCGCGCGGCCGCGCGCGCGACCCTTCCAAAACGTTTCGCGACTAATCCGCCAGGGCAGGGCGCATGCGCCGTCGGGCCGTGAAAAAGGCTGATTGGTTTGCGGATGGTACGCGGTTGATGTATACGGTGGACGACGTGGCACTCGGCAAGCAGAGCTTCGACCACTTGGGAAAGAAAGACACGTCCTCTGTCACTGAGGAGTTCTCGAGGAGCGCCATGTCGAAGCACGAAATTGAGCAGGCTGAATAAAGCAACCTCACGTGCTGTAGCGGCAGGAAGGGCGGACAGTCTCAGCATATCGGGTGA
>NW_023606916.1:0-22659 GCF_013339745.2 Dermacentor silvarum | reverse complement strand
CGGAGGCTTTGAGAGACCAACAATTCTCGAACTTGTCTCGTTGGGATAAAACGTTTCGACAACGCACTTCTGCTCTCAGCGCCTAATCACGCCGACTGCCTGGATAAAGAAAATTCTTTGCTGTCATTACCGACGGTTCATTTTTAATTTTCATTTGCGAATTAGTTAACCATAATTCTATATTCTCAGATCATGCATAAAGATCTTTTTCATAGGACTACACAATTCCATGAAGATATGCAGTCATCTGCCGATATTTTTTTATTTTTACGGAATGTGTGCGGCAATACCAGTATTTAAAAAGAGCCCATGCCCCAACCACTGTGGTATTTCCGTCTGAACTTTACACCTGCTAGAGGTCTAAAGTTATTCAGTAATAGCAGCCAGACTAAAATAATCATGAAAGAACCATGAAAAAAACAATGCGTCATGCTAAAAGGTATAAATGATCTGAGTCAGACACCTTTTGTTCACCACAAGCTCATAAACCTTGCTAATACAACCCAACTCTTGCAACGGAATTTCTTGGGAAGCTCCCATACTGCGGTGCACTTTTGCAGCTGAAGCTTTGCCTACTCAAGTCATTTAGCAATTATGCGATGAAATTCCTTCTTGTTTTCAATTGATTCGGACCGCCGTGACTAGACAACGTTTCGAGAAATGCTGCAAATCTAAGCATGAAATTTCGAGCGTTTCTTATCAAATAATTGAAGGGTAATTTTGGATTGAATTTCACGGAAAATTATCGGAGGTCTACTGGGGATCCTGAAAGACAACTTTTCTGTTTTTAGCAACTATAACTATTCAGGTATAACGATTTCTCGGATTATTTTGTGGTAGCAAAAGAAGTTCTAATACATGGTGCAAATTGTCGCAGAAGTTTCATATGGGCCATGTATACTGACATGCAGATGCGGTGGCTTTGTGGCAATAGCATTGTTTTGCTATGAACAAGGTCGCGGGTTTAGTTGCCGACCCGGTCTCTCGCTCTCATTTACGGGCAGCATGAAAAACTCGAGTACCACGATTAGGTTGCACGTTAATGAACGTCGATGTTCAAAATTTGTCATTACCTCTCCATAGGTCCTTCATGAAAGAATGTGTGGTTTATGCACGCTAACGCAACACAATTGGAATTCTATTGTAAATAATAACAGCTCTACATAAAATAACCACTTGCCGTGACAATTTCGATTCATTGGTTTTGATTTATTGACGGTTGAAGATGCATATTGCACCTTGCATCCTCTAATCGCTTGTAGCAGGTGATGGGCCGCGCTCAAAGTAAACGTAATTACATTCAGTTGTATAAAGGGCTGGTCATTATAACTATTTGTTCTCGGTAAATCATAATTTATCACTGGAGCCGAATGCCCGACAATCATATGTCCCTGAAGTTTTGTAGCGTGAGCTACACTGGCCGAGGCTGAGCGTTCGCGTGGCTCCTGGAGAGCCGTGCTGCGCATGCGCGAGGAGCATTGACGTCACACGCGCACAGCTGGCGTGCCGGGCGTTTGCCCGGCGTTTTCGTTTTCGAACAAAATTCTGGCTACGCCACTGGCCGAACGCCACGTATATCCTGCTTAGCAGCCTGTGTCTGAACCGCTTAGTATATCCTGGCATAGCTGAGCTAAGCCACTGCTAATTTTAGTACAATAACAAAAAGGCCATGGGTTTTCACCCAAACGCAGGCCTAGTACTGCAAGGGGAACATCTTGTAATAAGCAATATGATTAATAGGTTATTGTGACACTGAAAGGTTTGATAATGAGGGCATTACTGTAATTATAGGGAGAAGTTATTAGTGGCAACCTCATGCGAAATTCAATAGAAAAAAATTGAAACGACCTAATCCTTGAATTTGATGCCTGCTAGTGGAACTCGCACCTCGGCGTTGCTGTACCCTGGTGTATTGTTTGATTAAGCTTTGTGTTTAACTAGTGTTAACTTTGTGCTATTGAAGTGAAGTACGACACAGACACACATAATGCTGGTGAATTCTCGATGTAAACTATGTAAACTACGCTACACTAGGCCCGGCGTCCTCGTCGTCGGAAACTCGACGGCACAACACTTGGCCCGGCGTTCTCACCGTCTACTTCCATGGCGAACGGAACTGGTGGGAAACCGCCACGCACAGAGGAGCGGGCGAAGGAGCGCAGGTGGGCGAGGAGGGCGCGACGCGCAGCCCCCTAGCGGACGGCGCACGAAGCGCACTTTACGCACCCCTCCGCCGCTGACGGGAGAGCATGTAACGAGCGCCGGAGCAGCTGCGTGCCATGAGAGGACAAGCGACAGAGAAGAGAGTGACGTCACACCTCCAGTGTGTTAGGCAGGCGTTCACTTTGTGTCAAGTGGTGCGTGGTTCTAATTAGCTTGTTTTTATTTTAGGTAATAATGAGCGGCTACCCTTGCTCTAAGTGTGACGTCACTGACAATGTCACTTCTAGTGTTGGAGTTTCACGGGAGCCTGTACTGATGTTCTAGGTATCTAAAATATACGATTGTGCGCTTTGGTGTACAGCAATTAGACTTTCCTTAATTGTTTGCGATTATTTCTGACACCTAATTAGCTCTTTACTGCACTAAACCTGCACCCTGATATCATATCTGTCATCAACCATAAGTAGAACCACCTCTATCTACATGGTTTTATTTTGCTAGGAGGAGGAGGAATAAACTTTATTTAGAGAAATGAGCAGACGCTAAAATCGTCCGAGGTGGCCGTCGAGGTCCAGGATGCCGTGGGCCTGAGCCGATAGCTTGGCCCTGCTCACCAGGCGATGCTGGTCTTCAGGGCTCGGGCTTGTCAGCTGGGCCTCCCACTGCTCGACGGTTGGTCGATCCGGTGATGGGTCTGGTCGATGGGCTTTGTTGACATTCCCATACTATGTGGTAGAGGGTATTGGGCGCAGAGCAGAAGGCGCATTTGTGAGTATAGCTCGTAGGATACATGGTGTGTAGCAGGGTGCCGTGCGGGAATGTGCCGGTCTGTAGTTTGCGGAAGATCACTGCCTCTTCTCTTGTTAGCTTGGGATGCGGGGTTGGGTAGATCCTCCTGCCCAGTCTGTAATGACTCAGGATGTAGGCGTATCTTTTCGGGACGCTATCATGTTGGTCTGCCGGTGCTCGTGAACCCGGTAGGATAGCCTGGAAATGTGATCTCGGGCAGCAGCGTTAGCCGCCACATTACCCGCCAGGGACTAGTGTCCCGGGGCCCAGACAATGTACAGTTCTTGAAAATTGTCTAGTTTATCGAGGATGCTCAGGGCTTGTTTGGAAATGCGGCCCTTTTGGTAATTTCTGCATGCTGTTTGTGAGAACGTTTGTTTGTGAATATTTTGCTATGATTATTTTTAATTTCGTCCCACTTCTGTGAAAACCGGAAGACGGCCCCTAACCGGAAGTTGCTGCACAAGAAACAAACAGTGTCACTCTGTGCTCGAGTCACTAAAAGCCACTCGGCGTAGTATTTCTTGAGAAGGAGAAAGGGGCAGTAAAACATTAGTTTCCTCTATCACCGAAGGTAAGTGACCGCCTTCTTTATTTCACGTCTACCATTCATAGGCGCCGATATGGCTAGGGCAATATCTCAAGCAGAGTAATTGATTCAGGTGTCCTGTATTTCATGTCTACCATTCATAGGCGCCGATATGTCTAGGGCAATATCTCAAGCAGAGTAATTGATTCAGGTTTCCTGTATTTCATGTCTACCATTCATAGGCGCCGATATGTCTAGGGCAATATCTCAAGCAGAGTAATTGATTCAGGTGTCCTGTATTTCATGTCTACCATTCATAGGCGCCGATATGTCTAGGGCAATATCTCAAGCAGAGTAATTGATTCAGGTACGCCTGCCACATTCATCAGTGTATGTATATGCACCCTTTCTTCTCTTGTGTTGCACTTCTGCAGCCAAAAATATTACGTCGTAGAAGTGTCAGACAAATAAATAATAGCAAGAGGTCATTTGCAAACAAAATTCATTGTTTTTACGTTCTTTTTTTCAATTTATGATACTAATATGCAATTATAAATGTTATCCTTGGTGGTTATGTGAATAAAAAATGGGCAAGGCTGGCGTGAGCATCAGCTTCTAGAACTTTAAAAATAAATTTGAAGTTGAGTGATAGATTGTCCGTTATTCTTAAATTCTTGTTTTGTGTGGCGTTAGTTTTGCTCTCAGAGAAGTACTCGTAGAAGAACAAGTGAGATAGTAATTAACTTGTAACCAATGAAATACGGTTTTGATTAAATGAAGGCCTGTTTCCTCAAGCACAAGTGAGAAAGGCGCGATACTGGGCAAGAATGAAACCGCGAACTCACACATACTGTAATTGTCGGCAAACTCCATAAGCAGGACTAATTAGCACCCTGAAACCAGCAATCCATAACTAGAGGCATGCACCATATCCGTGTCAAGCATACCGATCGCAGTGTCGCCTCGGTGCATGCTCTTCCAACCGCTGATACTGCAGGACTCTGCAGCGAAAGGACATGTTTACTAAGCCTACTCAAGGTCGATGCTGCGTTCGCGCACATCAATCAACTGTGCATAAACGCAGTGGTGTCTCTCTGCTGTCTTCACTGTGATGTCAATGAAACGTGCTATCAAATTATGTTTACATGCCCGGCTTACCAAACTCAAAAGTGAACTATTTCATATAGTGCTAAACTCTCTCGGTATACATGAGGTCGGTGAATTTTATCTACCCTTGTAGCTTTGCGGATGCCATCGTTTCTGGGCAGTCGTCACTTCACGGAAGCACTCTAGCTTTTTGGTATTTGTTACTTCCATGATCCCCTAGCGTGCACACTTTCCCTGTGACCTCTTATGTGTCGATTTTCACCTTCATTGAAGACGATAGTCTTTCTTGGGCTACCAAAACGCGAAAAAAATTGTCCGTCCGTCTGTCTGTCACTCGATTCAACCACCCGGCCAAAACCAACCAAGCTACTAGCACTGGTGGAACAAGGTCATACACATGAACATTATACAGCGCAAAGGAAACCTCAGGCCTATTTGGGGCAACATATATGTACATAACCGGGATCCGCAGCGTTCATTTAATTAAGAATACACATTGGACTGGTTTTTACGTCAGTAAATGAAAAATCAACGCGTTAGAAATAGTGTCGAAGAGACGCTACGCGTTAAAAAGAAGCCGACTGAAGCCGCGGCTCTGTAGCCGGCTTTAAGCCAACAGTAATAAAAGGTCCCAACCGATGGTGCGATATCAGGGCGAATAAGTTAAATTTGCATTGAATTCAGCAAAACCTCCATTGCATCCATCATGGGAGGAGTGAGAGGGGAGGGAAAGAGCGTGAGGATTGAACTCGCTCAGAAAAAAAATGTGAATATAGGCCGACCCATATATTTACAGAAAAAAAAACTTGAACGTGACACACCTTTACTTATCATAGACTCTCTACTTAACTGCGCTATAGTCGATGCCACAGGCGGCATCATCGTCAGTACTGATAGTGATATTCTCGTCGGATGCTTCGCAGGCGTCCGCGCCACCCCAAACGACGTCTTCCTCGGTGCCTTCAAGTGCGTTGGATATGCGGCGTTTCTTAAAGTCAATCTGTATAATCTCCACACTGGCGTTATGGCGGGCACTAAATGAGGGAACTTCGTTAGACTGGCACTTTACTAGTTTTGTTCACGAACACAGCTCGACATTTTTTTTGACAATAATATAGGTCGATAATCGATGGCGCCTGACACCGGCAAAAATATTGCCGAGAGCTAGTGGGGCTCTACCGAGTTGCACTCTACTAAGTGCAACCAAGTTAGGAAGGCCCACTAAACTTCAACAAAGTCACTCCCTATGCACGTGTTTCCTTTATTTTCGGCTAAGTGCGGTACGCCAGTTTCAAGAATTGCCTAGAGAAATGAGATCGCTTCCACGCGTCTATACATATTTCCTAATCTTGAAAACTCAGTATTCTGTGTTTAATGTGGACTTTGTAGCTTTACTTTTTTTTAGCTGACGAGATCTTTTTTTAGCAGGCGATCTTTCTTCCAGTGGTAGCGAATATGAAATCTCTCATGTGATTGAAATTAAACCTTAATAATGATGTGAAATGAGCAAACGTTATACGTCATGAAGCGCAGAAGGCAGATGAATGTTCAACCAACTATATGGCTGCCCATATATAAGACACCGCGCTGTAGGTTTCCTCAATGCTCGCCTCTGCGAGCTCCCGCGTACCTGACGTGTACACACATCGTGTGTCCCCCTTCAAATCCAAGTCCACGCACAAAAACCCGCGGCCATCCCAGTCCCTCCTGCACGTTTAGTTGTCGATGAGTACAACTTTGTCGGAGCCAATAATGACTCGCGCATTTGACGGGTCGGAGGACAACAATTTTTACCATCACACCGATAACTGTAACCGCACTTTTGATAAAATCGCCCGCTAGAAGGAAATTCCAGGTGACAACCGTTATTGAACATTTAGCAGTGGCGCTCAAGTGTAGACCAATTCTGAAGCATTGCTGATCTAAACATTCGTTCAGTTGTAGACCGGGGTTGCAAGGTCAGGAGAAGGGGTACGCAGCATTGGAGTTGCTTAGCGAAGCCATTGAATCCGGGCTGCTGAGTCTGCGTCTCCTTTTCCTTTTCATCCGATGTCCATTGCTACACTGTCTTCCAGAGTGCCTGCCCTGTGCGTCAAGAAGCCTCGACATAATCCGAGTTGGAAATGTGATTCAAAGCGAGATACCCAGCACAGAATTAGGTGTTTTTAGTTTGGGAGATACGTCGCCTTGATATGTAATACTGCAAGCCTTCAACGGTTGCGGCGCCGTTGCACATAACTGTGACTGACATGCCGCGATATCAAGGTTATGGCTGACCGGACCATGCTTGATCGTACACTTGAATTAGTGATGCCGAGGATTAGTTGTTCGAGCATCTAGTTGCCGCCAAATAATACGTAACCCTAAATCTTTCGAAGCAAGCCGAGAGATGGCATACTCCTTAGGCCTAACAATGTCACATCAACTGATACAAATAATATCGAGAAAACGTCACTAATAGTTTTGTCTTCAGTGTGAGCTAAGACTCAATTAAGGCATATTTCAGTATTTCTTGTTTTCACGAGGAAAAGCAAGTAGCAAGGGTGAGTCCGGATCGAAGTGTGTGCGTCCTAGAATTTCCTACAAACATTATGACTTGGAATTCGGCCCATGGCATGAACCGCAACTTCAATACGGACAACTAAACCCCAGTTCAAGTTTCTGCATGACACGACACTAAATGAGCGGCTCTTGTAGGGCCACCGTCTAAGGTATAAGTACTCGCCACTTCTCTTATCATCATCATCCATCCCACTTCTGTCACTCCCCTTTCCTCTTCCTCTGTGCATAGTAGCAGACTAGAGCTCAGGTCAAGCTCACTACAGCCGTGTACAACAACGGCGGTTCCGTCAGCATTATAATGATGGACGATAGTACATGGATCAGGCGACGCTTAGTCCTTCAGGCTTTAAACGACTTTATGACTTTGGAAATCTATCCTTCTCAACAAAACGCTGCATTATAAGTGCAACAATTTGCCCGATTACGTGTGTGCGCAGAAATGTATTGCCTTCGCGCGTCTACAAAGATATTTCTTGGCAAGTTGGAAACATGAAGCAACGTCTAACTATTCTATGGCGCAATGCCACAGTAACGTCTTCCAGGCGTAACGCAGCGTTCTTGTGACGTGATGATCAATTGCAAAGCCTGAGTTTTATCTGTAGTAGTTTCTGTAGGAGACAGGATGACGTGGGAGGCCCGGTCGCCGCCACGTCGTTACGCAGCTGACTCCATCAGGGAAGCCTGAGGTAGCGGTATCCTTCGCACCGCTGTAGTGCCACAGATAGACACGCCTTTCACGGCATAGGGCAAGCATGCGCACTCGGCATCCTCCGATAACGTATCACTGTATGGTATCGTGTGAAGCTAAAAGGCTTATGTGACGTATGAATCCCACCGATAAAGGGACTGTGTGTATAGTTGTTCTTGGGACAACGTAGTGCACGTTCACATACGCTGTCCCAAGTTAGAGCAGCAACGACAGGCTTTGATGTCACCAAAAAGAAAATTATCGTGATGATCGTCTTTTCAGAGCGCAAAAGTTACTTTCTTCTTCTTTTTTCTCGAGTTTTACGCACCAAACCCAGTTCTGATTATGAGGCACGCCGTAGTGGAAGGGCTCCGGCATAATTTTGACCACCTGGGATTCTTTAACGTGCACTACAACGCAAGCACACTTTGGCAGCGGATACAGGCGTCATACAAAAATCTGATCTAAACGCCTTAGTATAACGAAATTTACGGAAAGTGATGTTGTATTAATTCAATAACACTTAATATATATGTTTATGTGTGTTTTTAAACTTCTATAAGTTTAGTTAGCTTTATTGAAGTGGCTTTTTTGGTTGCCTTCTCACTAATCACAGAAACTTAAAAACGCGCCAGCTCTTTTTTTTTTCTATACGGACTTGGGACGTTTGAGAGACTTCTTTGCTGCCGGGACGCTTTTTTTTTAGCACGAAAGTGTTTTATGCCAGGGTTCGCGATGAACTTCCGGTACGGATGTAACGGATGTGACGTTCGGCACCAACGAGCAAAATATGTTTTGTTGACAGCATAGAGTTTTGGACAATAATTACCAGAGGGGACTCTGGCGCGTGCCTATGTGAGCTGCAAGCTTGGTGGTTCAGCCAGCATAAGAATTCTAGGAAGTAAATGGATTCGACTAAACTTCGTCCTTCTGGCTTCAAACGGCTTCGTGACTTTGTAGACTCATCATTTTCAATGAAGTACTGTGTAATAAATAATGAAATAAACCTTGTTAAATACATCCGACGGCAGGATCCGAACCCAGGACTTCTAGTACAGAAACACCGATATTGAAACCGTTACGCCTCAGACGCATGCATCGACACGCGACTTAGAAAGCCCTTGCCAATTTCTCACAGGCAGGTGAGCGCGTTAAACACCTGGCGCGTTTCGATTTGGCCACCTTGACAGGCTGAACCGCTGCAATTAGCAGCACTGGTGTGTGTGTTCGCAGAGTATTCTGCACTTATAAAAGTATATATTGCTCTTAAATTTAGGACAGTGAAGGCAGATAAGGCGTATAATAAACAAAGCCAAAGGAACGTCTGAAACTACAAGCACGAAGATGAGAGAAATTCCCACCATTCCGATGGTGGCTCAACTAGTGGCTTAACCCTCTAGAAATTATAGTAATAAACTGTATGATTGACAACTAGTGGCTTAACCCTCTAGTAATTATAGTATTAAACTGTATGATTGACAGGGATGGCGCCGCCATCTAGGTGCGGTGAAGCGAAGTACAGCATCATGACACTAACGATTGCCGACAGGGGCGCTTCGGTAGTAACAGCGCAGCGGAAGCCTCCGCTCCCGGTGTTGCCACTTTCCGCACATGGTTTGTCTTTCGCGTCGGATAAGCCTGTGGTGCCACGTCGCCTACGGAGTGTAGCTTCAACATGCATCAGCAGTGCTTACACGCCGCCTACTGATTCTCTGGCGATGGCACCAACTAAGAAAACTGCTGCGCAAAGTGGCGCAGAAAGGCAATGACATCTCCGGGCGAACCTCGCTTTGGTCCGGTGAGAGACACGTCAGCGTGAAGCAAAACGCCTTCGTGCGTTTGCGGCGCACGCTGCGAACCCTGCCACTCGCATCACTTAAGGTGAGCGCGTCGCAACTCAGTTGGCTGCCCAAAATACTATAGAGTCGGACCATAATGCGCGTACCGTCGCCGAAGCGACTCGGCAGCTGGACGCCGCGCGCCGAGCAAACATGCAACACGATCGCCGACCCGCAAATCGTGCGCCTTTCGTTGCAGCGGGCCGTAAGTTCACAAATCAAACATGCAACAGCTTCTGTGAAAATATGTTTCGCTTTCGTGCTCTATCGATTCCTACGAAACAGCGACCAACCATAATGTCTTTTTTTCTTTTCTTTATGTCACCTCTTCTTGACACGGTTTCATAATTGATTTGATTCATTTGTTTGCGGAGTTGCTGGCGAAGCAATAGTTAGTCACATTTCAAATTTCGTCAATTTAAATCAGTCAGTCAGACCCTTTTATTATGTTATTTCTGCACCAATTCTGCGATGAGGGCCTGCCGTGCGCCAAGCCGCTTATGCCTTCATCCCGCCCCTCTGTTCATTCCGAAACCTGTCGTGAAAACTTCCCTTGACCTGTTCAGGTTTGTGCTGTTCTTTTACTTCCCTATCTTTCACTGCTGCCGAAGTTCAGTGGAGAAGTTCTCAAAGAAGCTAATTTCAACAGTATCAGTGATGCTATATACCACATTTAGAGACAAAACGAAATAAAAATTCGTGCTCTTGCATCCCCTTCAGCTTTTTCTTTTTTTTTTTTCTTTTTTTTTTTTGACGGACCGCACAAGTATGAAGTGACCGCCTGTAGTACAAAACTTCTCAGTTATGCACTCAGCCGCTTCGCCATTGCATGTCTTTATTGTTCAGAAGATCCTGAATCACATTGTGAACTTTCATTCAACTCGTTTTCACATGCGCCTGGCAGTTCGCAATCTCCACTACAGCACATGCCTACACATGCATCTCCCGTTTCGTTCCTCTGAAAAAATAAAGAGCATAGAAATCACAGGTATGTCGCTTCCAGTTTTATGGGTAATTTAATACAGAGATTTATCGTGTCCGGTATTCCGGCAAACGTGGGCCGATTGCCGGGTGAGTGGACGCTTAAACGTGAGCGGCTGGAGTGGCGACGCCACCTGTGGGCGCAGAACTCAACCACGCAAGCACAGTTAACATTGCATTAGCCAAGTTTATTCTGCGTCTCTGCTGGTAAAATAGAATATTTAAAGACGCAACGCGTTCGCGATTACGTCACGGCCGGAAATTTACACCAGCAGCAAAATAGGATACACCTGGTGACGGCAATAATAGCCGTTTGTCTGGTTGAGCTCTGTGCCACCAGGTGGCATCATCACTCCGGCTGCTCAAGCTTACGCGTCACCTCACCCGACAATCCGCCGAAACCTCACATGTTTTGGAGAATACCGGCAACGCTAAAACTATCTAATAAGATAAAACAACGCGTGACATTGGCGAACGCTACCAGTAAAGCAGGCACAATAAGTATCTTTCGTCGGTGCAAAGGAGAAGGACGCATTAGGTTGTGCTAAATTTATCCAGGGTATATGCAGCATATATTGATGATGATGTGTTTAATGACGCAAGGACCAGCTAAGGCCAAAGAGCGCCATAACATATGGTGATAGGTTCTGAATACAGCAAATATTGAAGGATGGAATTCAATGCATTATTTATATATTTGTTTGTTCATTCTATAATCGTGCAGAACGTCCTGAGGCCTTAGCAGGAAAAAAGAATTGAGAACAGATCATTACTATTTATATTTGATAATTTGCAGTACAGTCAGCCTTTTCCAGGCTCTTACAGGTAGTGCGTAGCCAGGTGAATGCTAGAATTAAAAACAAATACAAAATGTCGATACCGCAGGTGCGCTTCAATTAACGACCAAGTTCCACTGTGCGATTAGAGCACGGCGTGCGGCGCCACTTTGGCAGAGTAAGTTTTAAGCCGATGCACTATATTTGACATGTGCTTCTTACGGAGTCGAGTGAGGCCTTAACACTTTTAAAGCCAGAGTACAAATTTCGGGCGAATGCCAGCGGAATATGCCCGAAGTAATACTAGGCTTTGCTCAAAAGAACCGCGATGGCCAGAGAAGAAAGTGTGTTGCTCGGTAAAAACAATACCGGCTACCACTACTAATGTAGCAGCTCGAAGGAAATGATAGAACCCTGTTATTTCAAATCTGTTCGGAGCGAGGTCTTTAATCCCGTATAGCAAATCGCGACATATTATTGAGATTCAGCGCTTATGAAGCCATCGAACCAACACCTGCACCCAAGACATTCTCCAGTCTTGGCCGTCTTACGTCCTTCGTACTCACGCCTTTCTTTTCTAAGTATTATATAACCACATGGCAATGCTGGAAACGGTGTAACTTCTTCAGAGAATTATAGCGCAATCGGGCAAATATTGCTAAATTGATTATTTTCCAATCACTGATTTTTAGCAACAACATGTTTTTGTTTTTGTTGTGACTTACATATAATTTACACGCTTTGCTACTGGTTGTTTTGCCTTAAGACAGAGTCCATTAAAAAGTTTACAAGCCACCAGATCTCCAAATTAAAAAAAAGAGAGAAAACTGAATGTCTCAGCAGCCTCGGAACGCAGCCTGGTATTTGGATTTTGAGGCTTTATAGGAAACAACGCGGTGTTTTATGATTTTACTAACTATGATCGCAAACAGCTCGAAAATTCAACGTTTCCTCAGATCGTGCAGTCGTTGTGCCGTTGTGTCGCGATATTGATTCAATGCTAAGCGCACTACTATCGGCAGTATTCGTGATAAGGTATCTGCGGCAATCTGAGATTTGTCCTCTTGCTCCTCATTTCCTCTTTCCTTGCTTTCGTCCATTTCTATATATCTGAGTCGGCCTCTTTCTTTTTCTTTTTTTTTTCTGAGAGTAGGTAGGCGTTGTGCCCCTTCCGGTGGCGGTTGCTAGCCTGCTCCTCGTTTTTGCTTTGCCTCGCAAGTACATATACGTTTTCAAAACAAATAATAATAATAATAATAATAATAATAATAATAATAATAATAATAATAATAATAATAATAATGTGAAACTATATGAAGCCAACGGACAATAAAGCTAGGAAAACCTCTCAACGAATCATCAGTTCCCTAATTATCCCTACGACTATGATAGACTACTGTTGCATTTGGAGTAGCCCTTTTTTTTACTTTTAGGCTATGAAGTTCATTGCAAATTTGAACCTCGTCTATAATGAAAGCTGCAGGTCATCGAAAGAAGCAGTTGACCTTCGCACCCTTTCTTTGGCTTAACTCATTTGTCTTATGTAGAGGGAAACCCTCGGGCTTTAAGGGTATACAGAGGGCAGTAGGTGCATACGTATTACTGAAAACATACTGTAGGGTAGAACGCAACTATAGTAATTCAAAGTACAATGGCACTTTAGGAAAACTTGTAAATTATAGCCCAAATATTCATAACAATGCAATTGAGTTCAGATTGTTACGAATTTTGATTGGTAATGGCGGCTTTGAATAACGTGACATCTTCGACCGATTCTGGGAATGAAACGGCGAAGGCGGTTTCAGTCTGAACAGACTTTCGGCATGAAGGAGCCTGAGAACATATTAGTATTCCAGATAGCAATGACGACCTTGTGTTGGTGTTCAATACCCAGGGACAAGTAAAATGTTTGTGAAATAACCTCGCGTTCAAGAGCATGCTTACGTAAGACAATTTTATGGAAAAAACAGCGACGCCAGGTATTGTTCGTGAAAGTAAGCCCGGCTTATCAAGGTTCGTCTTCAATGTTTAACCACTGGCAGTTCGGAAGTATCTAGAAAATATAAAGCGAACTCATCAAATTTGGTCTGATTCTATTGCATCGACTCGGTAGCGTACGTCCTGGTCCAAAATATCGACGCGTACTTGTGTTTAGGTTGAATTAGTGTCTGATGAAGCAGGCGTTTGAGATTTATTAGTGCTTAAGCAAAATTGCGGCGCAAGCATTCGAGTGATAAGGTGCCATGAGGGTACAACGCAGTACTCACAGCCACAAAAAGAGCAAATGGAATTTTCGAAACTCTCCTTTAATCGATATGGCCCTCATGCAATTTCATAATAACGCACTGCGTCACCTTCGTCAGCTTAAGTGGCAAGCTTCAAAGTTTCGGGATCGACGAAGCCGTGAAATAGTGTCAGTCGACATCACTGACATGGATGCGTAGCGAACGCATATCGTCATTGTTCAATCAATGATGGGCATGAGAATACTCGCCACCCAAGAACCGGCTATCTCAAACATAAACTCCACTCATTAAAAGTAAACAAAAACAACAAAACGGGGGAATAAAAATGAAGATTCTACTCTATGTGCACTAAAGTCATTTTAGCGATGCACGCACGGCTCGGTTAGTGTCGTTTACAAAGCGTTTCTCTATTTTTAATGCTGCCCAGCAGGTCTACGGTACCGGCCGTCTATAAGTTCTTCGCTAAAGCCTCAGTGATCGCGTCTATTTGTCAACTGCAGCAGACGTCTTTCGGCATGCCCTCAAGTGGCAAGCCTTCCTATTTCTGGATATGTAAGTTACGGCGAGTCTCCAGGAAACGTAATTAATGTTGTCTTCACCTACGACATATAACACGCGCTTACACTCATAAACCGCTATTAAAGAGCATTCGCATTGTCCCATTCCACTGATCTTGGGGCAATAAATCTGCGCATGTAGCATTACTACGCAGCACTATATTTACCACTTTATATGTTCCCCTTTGCAAAGTTACCATCACGGAGAGTTTAGACGCTAGAGTTCAACAAGAAAAAGGCCCAAAACCATTATGTATGCCTTACGTTCTCTCATAACAGAGCGACGTAATGTATCAAAGAGAATTGCTACCAGCTACTCCAACAATGGCGCACTGGTTAATGATATGCATAAATTGAAGGAAGCGTGAAAAAAATTAAATAATTACCACATATATAACGTGCTAATTTATTTATTTATTTATTTATTTATTTATTTATTTATTTATTTATTTATTTATTTATTTATTTATTTATAATACATTCAATTTTGCACGGTTCTGGCCATTTCTGCATCTAATTAACCTAATTGTTGTGAATTGGTATATTTTCTGCTGTCACCCGTACATACCGGACGACTGCACGCATGCGCATTTTTTTTAATGTCCAACAAGCAGTGTGCTTTGCGCGTCTTTAATTGGTTTAGGTTTCATAGTAGAAATGTTAATACGTATAAAGCAACAATCTAGAGAAAAGCACATAACTTTCGTAACAAATCCTATACCCAGCATGGTGTCCCATTCTTGAACAATCCCACTTTGACGTTAAAAGGATCGAAATCTTCATCGCTCGGGCAGGTAGTCACACATGAATTCATGGTTGTGTTCTACGGAAATAAACACATAAGCAAACGACGTTAACAGAAAGTTTATCATAATACTACCGCTACTTACCACTCAACTAACCGCACGATACCAAAGTATATATGCACCTTCCGCTTCAATCGCTGCACGTTTTGCACTGCGAAGCTGTTAGCCTCTAGTTGGTCGGGATATTTCGCAGCGCCTCTCTCACGGCAAAAAAACCTTCAGCGATTGACGCGAGAAGTGTAAACATCATTTACGACACGCATACAACATGCACCGCAGCATTCTATTCAATAAAGAACAAGGACAAAACAAGCATCCAAACCACATCGTTGATGATAAAGCACTCCTGACAGCAATGGAAAGCACGTTGTGCTCCCCGCATATGTCTTCCGGTAAAGATTACTGTTGCACAAGTTGTCGCGGCGACGGCAGCTTTCGACGTGGGGAGTGACGTCACTAGCATTTTATGTATAAAAGAACCAGCCTATAGCGAATGATTTCATTGTTGTTGCAACACCCCCATGGGTAGGCAACGCATAGCAAGGACTCCTGAGGAGCAGTGTGAATACAATAAGCGGCAAAGGGAATAAAAAACGGCAAGACTATACCAGTGGTGGCGTGATGCCAACATTACCATTACTGCCTTTACTACCGTGACTATAAATTACCGTTAATACCGTCACTCTGAAGCAATAAAGCGTAGCATACGTCCCACAGCAATTGTAGAGGCGCTTTTCAACAGCTACGCTGGACATCCGCTTTCGTAGGGCCGGGAAGGCGAGTCAATTCTTGTCAATCGCTGAATGTCTTCGTTTTGTTTTTCGTGAGGATCCGCCGCGAGCAATCCCGACCAACTAAGGCTAACAACTTCGTTGTGAAAATAGACTGATTTCTGCAGTTACTCCTCCGATTAGTACTGTTTTAGTGTGCGCGTCTCTGCGATAAAAAGCAAACTCAAAGAAACTACTTTATTTTCCTCGCTATTTCCTTTCAAACTTATAATGCTCTTTGTTAAACATCCTGATCCATATAATTCATAGTGCTGTGTAAATATCAAAAACTTGCCTCAGGGGGACAGTATGGTCCGCATTCGTATAGTGAACTCGTCGAGCGTACAACGAGAATAGCTGTAACATTGTGAAAAAAAAAGCAATATTAGAACTTTCAGTGGCCAGTTAAAAAATACACGGAGATACTGGAGAGCGGCGTGCATCAGTCTAGGCGACAATAACACCTGTACCATAAAGCTCAGAGCTCTACGAATGCTTTTCAATGAGTGCAAACGTAAGACGCCAGCAAAACATTGCATATAGTCTCGATGGCTGCGCCAGTTTGACGCAAAACAATTGTGTAACTATTTTCCGCGTTTACGCTACCCGGTCATGAGTAGTACAGCACAAAACGCTCAAAGAGCACTGCTTTGCTTTTGAGTTATTGTCGGTTGTCTGCGCTGGCGCATCCAGTTCAGCCCAGGCTTTTTCGTTTTTGTAGGAGCTGCCACGAACCAGCAACTTATTCTTTGGCACTGCAGCTTTACAGGAGCTGACGCGAGGTCACTTTGTTTTGGGAAAATTGGGAATGTGTTCACTACCACTCAAAAACTTGAAATGGCACATCAACACAAAGTGTTTCGCGTTCGGTTCTTCAGTTGAAATGGGGCCATACACATTCGATGACAAATTGTACAACTTTGTAGTGCTACGGCTCAACTTCCCCCCCCCCCGCCCCCCACAACAATCCGTGTGTTAATTGTGCCAGCTCTTTGACAGACCGAAACACGCGGAACCACGCAATTAAGGTACGGCAAATTTAGCCGTAAGCAGTAAGGTCAGCGCATAAGTTGTACATTTTACTTAACTCTATCTGTCTGAGTAAACAATCACAATTTTGTTATAACTTGTCTCCCATGAGGCCATTACCGACAGCGTCGTGGGTTTGGTGCTTCCACTCTGACTCCCCTTTTTCTTTCTTATCTCATTATAGAGTTTTGGTCTTACCATATTACGCAGTTTACGGGATGCCAGAGCCCCAGAGACACGGAATGCAGCAGAAGAGGTAGTAGGGACATCTTGTGGTGGTTTGTGTAACCATAAAGCATCGTACGTTTTCCTTTCTTACAGCGAAGCTGTATACCTCTACCAGCCAAGGTAATTTTCGTGTCGGCGTAAGCAAACTACGCCAGGCTAAAAATTGCATACAAACAGCATATCTCCTTTGAAATCAGGCATACAGCCTACAACTCAGCACTCGTTTTCAAAATAAAAACCACAAAAAGAAGCATCAAAACCACATGATCGATGATAAGGCGCGTGTGAACAATGGGAACACCCTCCGACGCGTTCCGGTAAATATTAGGTTTGCAGCTGCTTCGAAAGGGGTTGACGTCATTCAAAACCCTCGTGAAACCAATGTCTCCGGTTTCACTCTCCGTAGAGCCACGCGTGTGAATTCAAGTGACGTCACAATGGGTAATCGTTGTGGGCGTCGTTTAGAGCGTTCCTTCTCCCGCGTGTGTTTCCCGGTAAAGATTGCGGTTGCGTAAGCTACTCCGAGTCGAAAAGTACCCAACCGCATAGAAATCACGCAGTGACGTCACCACGGTCTAGCAACTCATTCAGTTTATTCCAGGCTACCATGGGTAGACCACGGAAAGTACAGATGCCAGAAGAACAGCGTGGATACAATGTCGTTGTGAAATAATAAAGGGTGTGGTTAAGTAAATTTCACATGTCTCTGGTTTCACTCTTTGTAGAGCCACGTGTGTGAATTCTAGTGACGTCACAATGGGTAATCGTTGTGGGTGTCGTTTACAGCTTCGCTGTCCAACCACCTTCACAGCGTGGATTGAAGCCACCGTTTTTTTTTATGTTTCATGCTGTTTTAATCAAAGGAGGAGAAACGAGTAACTATAACGTTCAGAATTGTGGCACCACCAAAACCTTAACGCCAGCAGCGAAAATGTACACAGCGTATCATCGCAATAATATAATTATATGAGTTCTAGTTTTACTCAAATTCAAAAGAAGCCGACACCGGTGCTGTTCTTGACGTCTACGTCAGAGACGTTCATTTCGTAAATGGTAATATCCAGCCAAATTGAAATATTTGCGTAACATAAACAAATAAACGATGTGAGAAAAACACGTGGACACAGCCACATGTGCTCTTCCCATGTCCTCGTCTTGTTTGCGCAGCTCCAGTATTCCCAGATAGCTTACCGGCAAGTCCCTATCGTGACAATGGTGAGATGCAAAGCTTTAATACACTGGCGAAGTAATTTTCAATAGAATTTCCATATTTAGTAAAATTTTGAGCATTCTATCTCTATATGTGTTTTATCCATTGGTACAACTTTCCTAAAGAGCGACTCACCCAAAGATATCGCGCTGACAGCAGCAACATTTCGCTCACCCATGACTCACGTCGAGGTGTATATTCTTCTTTCTAATCAAAGGACCTCCCCAGCGCAGTTTTATAAGCGTCTGCACTTCTGTGCTCACAACTGCTGCTTGCCTTCTCAAAGGGCAACAGGAATGGAATGCGAGTTTCATATTATTAAGACTTCCTTGCTGACCTTCATTCTTTACGTCCATTTTCGAGCTCTCCGACCTCTCCACGCGACGTGCACCCTGCCAACTGGCCGGGATTTCTGAATTTTGAAGACAGCTAGTACTGCCCTTTAAGAACAAAATGAGCGTTGGAGAGACCTTTACTTGGGGAGTGAGTGCGCTTTTAGAGGAGTGTAGTCTTACACCCCTACTGAGCTGCGTTAATTGTGATTGGTGTTAAAGAGTTAGGACCTACGTCGTCGCGGAGCGTCTCAATATATGTAGCGGGCCTACGCTGCCGGGGCATCTCACGAGGGCTTTGCGTGCCCATGGTGTAGTCCGTCTCTTTATATTGAGAGTGGCTTGCTGGTGAGCAATTGGAGATCTGGAGATTTAGGGAAAAGCAAAAGTTGATATCACACTTTTGCAGGATTATTAGGAAGCATACTCGGAACAGCGAATGATGTACCCTATGTAAGACATTGCCCTTCCCCACAACCCTAGACAAAAGGACTCGGTTTATGATGTACGGGCAATCTGGTGGTTAGGAGCTGTCCCCTCGCAGGACTGCAAGAGAGTTTGCCGTAGGCCTGATTCGTTCGTGGTATTCATATTGAAAACCAGTGCTAAACACAGCAGCATAAATACAGACAGTCCCAACGCTGAAAATTAAACTGGCAGCATTGAGGTCACAGTGGTTCTGAAACCAAGCTTGTTGCACCAAACTCGTCGATCGGGGAGGGTCAATCAGGTGAGCAGGAATGTATTCATAATAGCAGCGCACGGTAGACGACGACGCAGAGAGAAAAAGACGGGAGAAACGCCCATGTCGTTCACTACATCGCGCAGTGCGTCCTGTGGCAGTGAATAGCAGAAATCCTCTGTGCGGATAGAGGAGACACGGCTTGAGTTGCTGCTGTTGCTTCGAGAGGAAAAATCATAACAGGCCTGACGTCCCTGCACGCAGAGAGGAGAGGGCCAGACAAGGTTCATTAGGAGGTAAACGGCACAACGGCTTAGACAAAAGTAAAGCCGCTGCTAGCAGTTGTAACACCTCATGACCGGTGATATAGAATTCCATGACGACAGTCAACCCTGACGGCAGCTGAAATTTAATGGCTCTCAGACGTGGTTGGCTCGGGGTGTTTCCAGAATTATAATGACTCCCCTTTATTGCGACAGTAGTGATATCGACAGCGCAGCCGAATTACTGCCGTCGCCGTGATGTTCCGTATAAAGTCCAGGTGCGTTAAGGTCCTATCGCGCCACGCGCGCCCTCTGCTGTGGGTGCGAGGGCGAGCCAAGAAGGATGGTGGCTTGATGCGCACCGTCTTCCCGCGCGCCCATTGTTACAGGTCACGTGATCAAGCGTGCTAGGTGAGGGGAGTCTCCCCATCAAGTCCAGCCATGACTGCGCATACATGCGGCTGAGCGCACACGCGGTTCTGCAACGTATGTTGGAAGTCATCAGCGGCGAATCGAAAGGCTAAGGGCGAGCCGACATAGCTGCTGGCTTCATGTTCGCTGCGTTCCCGCGCGCCAAGCGTTGAAGGTCAATGTAATCCCGCGGTGAAGCGAGAGGCAGCACGAAGAGCTCGCTGCACGCGCCCTTCATCACGTCAGCGTTGTGACAACGAGTATTCGTGATCATCGAGTGATATCTGTTAATTCTAGCCTATGCACGCGTGAGACCATGCTTGTTAACTTAATTAATATATAGAGCATTTACGTCAATTTGCACGGGCGATTAAATACGAACACAACTTTGTGTGGTTGCCTAATACTTTGCTACCGCTATCAATGCTTCGGATTTCTACGAAAATTCAACCTTTCTTTACACACTTTTTCGCGCAGGTTTACCTCTTACAACAACCGTCTCGTCGATGCTGCCTCAGGCCAAGTCCCGCCAACCGATCAACCCCAGGTGAACACACATCGCTGAAGGAGGTCTCAAAAAAAGGTTTTACAATGACCACGTTGCCTAGTCTATTGAATATAACACCGTTCTTGGCAGTTTTGCAATAATGACGCCACCTAGACTCAATCCGATGCCGTACTTGACAGCTTTGCAATAACGGTCCTTCCATATGGAAGCACCGTTTCAATCGGCGTATATACGCCGATTGAAAAGCCAGTCACTAAAGTGCGTAGACGCAGAGTAAGCGCACTCTAATGGGGAGTGCGATAAAATCCCAGAGAAAAAAATAATAAGGTACCAGCTGCTACGCCTCCAAAAACAGTCCTTCTTGGACTCCATCATCCTTGGTTAGTGGATTTGTTAGTTGCAGAGCATTTGAGAATGTTGTAGTTGTTGAATTCCGCCTCCTCCGAGTTCTCAGGTGACAGTCGGGTGTGCGGAGTGCTCCATCACATGATGTTGTCAACGTTATTATTTCATTAGGAGACAGTTTAGGAAGGCATCTATACCAAATTACACTGCAACGTCTGGAGTGATACAGAGGTTTCGTGTCAATGAAGATTTTGTGTGCATCTAAAGTCACTTTCATCAATCGGCATGTATTCGCATACTAATATTAGAACTAAGTAGACCTAGTATATGAAAGACGTGTGCATTCCTACTACTTTTCCTTCTCGTATTTGATGCCCAGACATATCAGAGGACAGTTCTTCAACTTTAGATGAAACGAGTGATCGACGTACGTATTGAACACGGTCCTGTGTCACGGGTTTGTGTTTTTAACGGTGGAGAGAGATGCTCGCTTTAAGTAAAAACTTGAAACTTAAACCGGGCTAATTGCCTCTTACAGTACTCTAGGTGCCGGGAAATAACTATAATATATACACAGCGATTACGCAACCACAAAAGCAGCACATACGCTAATCGACGTGCACATGTCATAATAAAGGTATTCACAAAGTTTCCTAAGGATTTTAGACCTTAGAAATACTTAATAAAAATCAAATAACTGTAACTAGTATTGAGCGAGGCTTTTGGTTGGTCCTTTCAAATGCGCTTAATATACAAAGAAAGTAGGCCGTGGTATCTAGAGCGAGCAACGGCCTTTACTTCCCTTATTTATAATTTTAATTTATGGACCAGTGGATCGCAGTAAAGCTGCTAAATTACGGTCTATGACAAAGCACGGAAAATAATTATTATACCATATTTTTTCTGCTGTAATTGGCCTCCTACGAAGTAGTTGCTTTAGCAATATCTAGACTTGTACGCAACCTAAATGCTGTGGGTAGTTAATATAACTTGACTGTTTTTCAAAATAGCTTAGCCTCATTGTACGTACTTGGACGACAAAGCACTTAGTTTGTGTACGGTATAGCCGAGCTCTAACGTTGCAAGTCGGTTTGTTTAGGAAATTGCTGCTTTACACAGTAAATTTCCCCTTAAAATCTCGAAAGCTTGCAGCGTCTCTCACAGTTAAGTGAGGTTGTGTTTGATAGTAAGTCGATTATACAGTGACTTATCTTGGTGCCCTTTGTCTCCATCCTCATGACTTCAACGACACCCCAGAACCAATGCCTGATGACCTTCCTGTGCTGCTTAAGATTCGACAGTTAAAATGCCGTAGCATGAATCTCCATCGAAAAGCACAAGTTTCAAAGCGTCGTCAAGCCGATGTTTAGCATCAGTTGTTTCCTCTGCGTAGTTTCGAGCCACTGAAGCTCCTCAACTCGTCGAAAATCAAATGGAACATCTGCCGTCCTTTAAGTTGAACATATTTTGCATTCTGACTTTTAATGTGCACTCGTTCACTCGGCTCATAACCGGCCAATACATTCACTTTGCCTCCGTTAAATAATCATACGTCCGTATGGAATTCGCGGTCGATCAGGCATTGCCGATATAGAAGGGCGCCTCAGCGTCCTGAAGATCGTTGCGCCTCATCAGTAGGTCGTTGTACGGCTGCTGAAGGCGCGCACGTCAGTCGCAGAAGGGCAACGCAAAATATTAAGCGATATCTCAATATTGAACGAAGTCTCAACGTCCCTAAGCATTACACGGCCAGTAGCCTTTACAGAATTATAGATAAATGTTTGATCCCGCTACCTTATAGTTATGTTTATTTTGATTGCTAAAATCTTTGCACGCTAC